>NC_092252.1:10164611-10464611 GCF_036320965.1 Panulirus ornatus | reverse complement strand
GAGAGATGGTATAAAGGGTATGCACCGAATTCGATTGGGTGGCACAGCTGAGAGTGGTATGAGTGAGAGTGGTCCAAGTGTGAGTGTGAATGGTATGAGTGAGAGCGGTCCAAGCGTGAGAGTGGTGCAAGTGTGAGTAGTGTGAGCGTAAGACCGAGTGCGTAAAGACAATGAGAGGGTAAGAGCGGCGTAAGTGAAAGCGGCTTAATGCAAGGGGGGCGTATGTGTGAAAATGGCATCTGAGTGGTGTGAGAGCGTAAGGAAAGGGGTGCAAGAGCGGTGCTGTGGGGTGCAAGGGTGGAACGCGGCTGATTGTGAGAGAGGTGTGAGAGTGGTGACAGCAGTAAGAGAACAGTGAGAGTGGCAAGAGCGTTCTGAGACAGTGAGAGAGGCCTGATTGTAGGAAGAGTAGTCTGAAAGCAGTTCAAGCAGTCTGTGGGTAGTATGAGTGTTCTGAGAGTGTTCTAAGAGTAGTGAGAGTGTTCTAAGAGTAGTGCGAGTGTTCCCAGAGCAGTGAGAGTGTCCTGAGAGTAGTGAGAGTGTTCTGAGAGTAGTGAGAGTGTTCTGAGAGTAGTGAGAGTGTTCTGAGAGTAGTGAGAGTGTTCTGAGAGTAGTGAGAGTGTTCTGAGAGTAGTGAGAGTGTTCCGAGAGTAGTGAGAGTGTTCTGAGAGTAGTGAGAGTGTTCTGAGAGTAGTGAGAGTGTTCCTGAGAGTAGTGAGAGTGTTCCGAGAGCAGTGAGAGTGTTCTGAGAGTAGTGAGAGTGTTCTGAGAGTAGTGAGAGTGTTCTGAGAGTAGTGAGAGTGTTCCGAGAGTAGTGAGAGTGTTCCGAGAGTAGTGAGAGTGTTCTGAGAGTAGTGAGAGTGTTCCGAGAGTAGTGAGAGTGTTCTGAGAGTAGTGAGAGTGTTCCGAGAGTAGTGAGATTGTTCTGAGAGTAGTGAGAGTGTTCCGAGAGCAGTGAGAGTGTTCTGGGAGTAGTGAGTGTTCCGAGAGGAGTGAGAGTGGTCTGAGAGTAGTGAAAGTGTTGTGAGAGTAGTGAGAGTGGTCCGAGAGTAGTGAGAGTGGTCCGAGAGTAGTGAGAGTGTTCTGAGAGTAGTGAAAGTGTTCTGAGAGTAGTGAAAGTGTTCTGAGAGTAGTGAGAGTGGTCCGAGAGTAGTGAGAGTGGTCTGAGAGTAGTGAGAGTGTTCTGAGAGTAGTGAGAGTGTTCTGAGAGCAGTGAGAGTGTTCTGAGAGTAGTGAGAGTAGTCTGAGAGTAGTGAGAGTGCTCTGAGAGTTGTGAGTGTTATCTGACAGTACTTGGAACAGTCTGGGAGTAGTGAGAGGGTAGTGAGAACAGTATGTGTGTACTGAAAGTGGTCTGGCACCACTGGGCGCGGTCTGAAAGAAATGAAAGCGAATGTGAAAGTGGTCCGAAAGTTGTGGAAGCGAATGTGAAACCGGCCTGAAAGTAGCGGAGGCGCTATGACACTAGCGAGAGTGGTCTGACAGGAGCGAGAACCCTGTCCGTAGTGGTCCGAAAGTAGTGATAGTTGTCTGAATAATAGCTTTTTAGTACGAACATCGAGCTCGGTGTGGAAGCACCACGAAGTATGCGAGGAGTGTGTGAATGGTCCGTGTATCAGAGTGGATGTGAATATGGCAAGAGCAGTAATCTGAAAAGTGTGAGAATAGTTTGAGAGAGCTTAGAGCAGAGGGAGAGAGGTTCGAACGGTCAGGGGAATATAGAGATGTTGGTGCGGTCAAAGAAGTGTGAGGGGGGGGGGGGGCTAGAGCATCAGAAGAGTGTGAGGAGTGTTGGTGAGGTCAGGCAAGTGTGAGGAGTGTTGGCGAGGTCATTGCGAAGAGTTTTGGTGAGGCCAGGGCAGTCTGAAGTGTTGGTGAGGTCAGAGCAGTATGAGAAGAGGTGGAGAGGTCAGAGCAGTATGAGAGGTGTCAGAGTGGTCAGAAAGACGAGTTGGAGAGGTCAGCGTTGTGTAAAAGATGTCAGAGTGGTCAGAATGAACTGTTGGAGAGATCGTAGCAGTATGACAGATATTAGAGTGGTCAGAAAGAATTGTTGGCGAGGTCACTGCTGTATGAGAGATGACAAGAGTAGTCAGCGTTGTGTAAGAGGTGTCAGGGTGGCCAGAAAGAATTATGGGAGATGGCAGAGTGGTCAGAAAGACGAGCTGGAGAGCTCAGTGCATTAGGAGAGGTGTTAGAGCGGTCAAAAGACATTGAGAAGTGCCAGAGCATTAATGATAGTGTTAAGAGGAGTTAAGAACGGGAAAGTAGCGTTAGATGGGTTGACAGCAGTCAAAAGCAGTGTAAGAGCGGATAGCGCAGTGAAGTTAGAGCGGCATGAAACATAATTATTAGAGGAGCTAGAAAGGTTACAACCGTTCTAGGGGGTAATTAGAACAAAAGCTAATCATAGCCCTTTAGAGCAGTGTGAGAGAGGGATTATATGGTTTAAAGCACCGTAAAAGGGATTAGATCTTTTAAAGCCAAGTGAGAGAGGCTAGTGTGATGGCCGTGTTTGAGAGGCTAGAGTAAGTAATCAAAGCAGTGAGGCAGGAGGTATCATTGCTACAGCAGTGTGAGAGGGTTAGCACATATTAGATCTGCACACAAGGAAGTGCACTTAGCGCTAGCGATGTGAAAAGTTAGATTTTTTTTGAAATAGTGTGAGAAGGGATTAGATGCCTAAAATTAATATTAACAATAATAATAATAATAATAATAATAATAATAATAAGAAGAAGAAGAAGAAGAAGAAGAAGAAGAAGAAGAAGAAGAAGAAGAAAAAGAAGAAGAAGAAGAAGATGATAATAATAATAATAATAATAATAAGAAGAAGAAGAAGAAGAAGAAGAAGAAGAAGAAGAAGAAGAAGAAGAAGAATTCCACTCGCAATTCTCCCGCCCTGTTGGTTCTCCTCTCGTCTACAGATATAGTACGTTGGTATCCCCTTCCGAGAGCTGGCTTGCTGTTGCATCCCCACCATTAGCTAAACTACGTCATACTGGGCAAGCCAAACTGCGTCACATAATGTGAGGCCGTTGGCAACTCAAGAGGTGGCGGGCCGTTGGGATATCTGTTTCCCCACCTGGTTAGGCTTTTGGAACTCTTTACCTTTATGACCTGACCCTTTTGAAAAAAGAAGGCTTTCCACTTCCAGCAAAACTCTTACATAATTTTTCTTTTCTTTCTTCGCCTGTTCCTGGTACTACCTCGCTAACACAGAAACGGCGATCAAGTATGAAAAATAAAATACTATAATTCACAGTTGTACGTATAAGGCTCCACGCAAGATCTTTGTAAATCATCTACGTCACACTCTTCATAAATATCACAAATTATGTATATGATAATCAGTCTTATAGCATGATCTGCATTCTCTTCCACCGAAGGTCCAAATATAATTTAGATCATGAACGTAAATCGTTCGTGAAGGTAATCTGGTGATGATAATTAACTAGTTCTCACAAGTTTTCATGGCAGTGAGAGTTTAAGTGACGTGATAACAATATGTGAGTTAGATAGGTACAGGTGACGGGAGCTGTGTGGAAAATTGAATGTAAGAATTGTGAGCACAGTGTGAGAGTGGTGGTGGTGAGTGTGTGTGTGTGTGTGTGTGTGTGTGTGAGAGAGAGAGAGAGAGAGAGAGAGAGAGAGAGAGAGAGAGAGAGAGAGAGAGAGAGAGAGAGAGAGAGAGAGAGAGAGAGAGAGAGTAAAGGGGAGAACGATACGATAGTGACTGGATAAGTGTGTATGATTGTTGTGAGAGATATAGAATGGCGATGAGTGTGAGATCATTGTGAGAGCTGTGTGAGGGTGGTGAGGGGTGTGTGTGACAGCTGTGTGAGAGTGGTAGGGCGTATTGTGACAGAAGTGTGATACATGTGTAAGAGTGGGAGAGGTGAGTGAGAAGAGCGAGACAGCTGTGTGAGAGTGGTAAGGGATGTGTGAGCAGTGTATAAACTGTGTGAGAGTAGTGAGTGTGAGAGAAAGCAGCGAGATAGCTGTGTGAGAGTGGTAAGTGGTGTGTGAGAGCAAGATGACAGCCGTGAGAATGTTAAGAATGTGTGAGGGCAGAGAGAGCGTAATTAAATATACATAGGTGTTTCATGAGAGCAATGTGATATGTATGTCGTAATGTGCATGAGTGTGTGTGAGAGTAGTGAGGAATGTGTGAGTGCTGAGGAAAGTGAGTGTGATGGAGTGTGTCGAAACGTAATAAAGTACGTGAGAGTGTGTGAGGGCTGGTGGATATATGAGGGATGTGCGTGTATGAGCATATGTGTGAGCGCATCAAAGCGTGAGTGTGTCAGTGTGTCAAAGTGCCTGGGAATGTGAGAGTGTGTGGGAGAGTGTGACAGTGCGTCAGAGTGCGTCAATGTGTGGGAGTGGTCATGAAGAGCTGGGAATGGAGTGAGTGTTGAGGGAGTTGTGGGCCAAGGGTAGCCCCTTGCTGATGGAGTGTGTGGTAGTGTGGGAGTGGCCACAGAGAGGTGAGAGTGGAGTGAGAGTGTTGAGGAAGGTGTGGGCCAAGGGTGGCCCCTGCTGATGGAGTGCCGTCACGGAAATACCTTGTTTAACGCCCTGTTTACAACGTCCTCTGGTGCCCGCCTCAATCACCGCCGCCCTCCACACACCCTGCCACCATGCCTGTAAATACCCCCCTTTGTAAACCTCTTCGTTTTACCAGTAAATCGCCCTAAAAAATCCCCATGACTGAAGTTTAAGTGATGCCAAAGGTTATCTTTATACCATCTGAGAGTTGCATCGGGCCTATCAGCTGATCACCATAATTGTGATAGTTAACTGTAAAAATAACCGGATGGCAGCTGTAAATCATCGTAGCTAGGCTGTAAATGGCATTTGAACAGCAGTAAATCACATGAAATCATGGCACACCTGAAAGGTATTCCAAATCAGATCAGCGCTGTAAAAAAACTACGTCATCATAACTAGGGTGTAAATCGCTACAAGAAACACCTGCATTAGCGCCGTAAAACACCATGTAAACAAGAGCAACGTAAACTCAGATAAGATTGCTTAAACTCTCAACCTCTTAAAGACGACCCTCTGTGATAGCCTGGCCTGACCTGATCCTTCACCGTCAGGTCAAAGGTCACACCATCATACACAGTCATGCAGTATGTTCAACACTTCTGTCTGTCGTAATATGTCGTAATCGCATGCCACTAAAGACAAAAAGAATAAGAATAATAAAGATGATGGAACATTTCGTCTTCCAGCCAACTGTAATAACCATTCCTCATATGTGCTTTCTGCACAGTAAGTTTACAATCTTAGTTAAAATACAAAGAAACATCTTAATAGTCCGTCGTGACACCTCGTCCCATTCAGCCTCCCATCCTGGAGACTGCGTCGTTTGTGGGTGAAACCAACAGAATGATACCATTCATCTATTCTCCAGTTATCCGTTGAGCTGTGATCCCACAGATATTCTGGGACTTTATTTTCCGTTCCCCCAGCGAATATATTCAGAGTATCATCTATAAACTTTTAGATTTTATAGACACTGAATAATTCAATTTATTTACCCCATGAACTGAAAAACTACATAGCTTATTTCTGGTTTTATACTTTTAAGTCAAGTGAGCAGTAGGTTCTAAATTATTATATCTTGTGGTTACTAGCATCTCTTTTACCACCGAAGTCATCTTGATGCTATCTGTATTTGCGTCATAACCTCGCCTACCTCACAATTCGCTTTGTCGTGCCATCAGCTCAACCCAAAAACCAACCAACTGTTGACATCACCTATCCTAACCCAAACTTGCTGGAAATCTATGTCATATCTTCACCTCAGCCAACTATCACCTGCATGTTACCTCTCTAAGTCATGTCAATACTCCAACTTACAAATATCTACTTAGTATCATGTTCTCATGTCCTTACGTTATACCTTCAGTGTCTCTCATTCTGCCGTGCCGTGTCACCCCCAACCCAATCATCATGTGTTATCTTGCTGTGATACTGTAACCTTAAATCCATCTATATCATCCTGTATTTTGATATGATCTCCATGACCCAGTAAACGGCTGCTCGCTGGAACATTCCAGTGGAGCTGGTGGGATTAGTGGCAGAAGGTTGGTCAACAAATGGTGGTGAGAACGGTGGCTGAAGGTTGGTTTACAAATGGTGGTGGGAGCGGTGGCTGGAGGTTGTTCATCAAATGACAGTGATTGGTAGCAGAAGGTAGATAAACAAATGGCGTCGGTGGTAGTGGAAGAATCAACAAATGGTATTCAGTGGTAGTGGTGTCAGAGGGTTTGTTAACAAATATTGGTAGCACAAGTCTGTGGGTTAACAAACAGTGTTTGTTGTGACGACGTTAACAAGTGATGTAAATGGTGGTGGTGGTGGTGGTAGGAGGTTCTGGGTCAGCAGTTGGTGATAATGGTGGTGGAAGGAAGACACAGTACAAGTGGTGTTAGTGATGGTGGCAGAAGGTTATGGGTCAAGTGGCTTTAGTGACGGTGGCAGAAGGATGGTCAGCAGCTGGTGTTAGTGTAATGGCAGGAGGGTGTTGTGGGTCAATAAGTGGTATTAGTAGTAATGGCAGAAGGCTGATAGTCAACAACAGACGCCCCAATGACTGTGTCGAGAAGTGTCAATTAAATGATCAGGTTCATGGTAAATCTTATCACGTCAGATTACCGGGATAAGCAACAGGAAAAATTAATGATCAAGGTTTCGACATAAGTACGTTCAAGATCAATCTAATTGAACTTTCTGAACGATCAAAGGAATAGCAACCAAAACCTAAAACTCCAGAATGTAAAGAGTAAAGAATAACCCTGGGACAGCGAGACAAGGACGAGTATCTTTGCATAAGAAGAAACAAAGTAGTGGAGAAACATTTCTCAGGGAAATCAGGTTAAGCCAAGGATCTTGTGAAGAAGGCCAAAGTCAGATCGAAATACTCTTTTCGTATACTCAAGTTCGACAATGAAAGCATGTTGTGGAGATCAGTCAGACGAAACTTCCACATTTTAGACAAAATGTTTCTAATCTTGTACGTCATGTGCTGGACTACTATGAGCGAGCCTGGTCTCTATCCTTTATTGACAACATGAATCACCTAAAAACAAGTTCAGAGGAGATGCCTTTATCAGAAAAACGAAGTCCGGGAAGCTTCTTGATTACCATACAGTCCATCAGCCGAAGCTGTAACAGACTTTATCGAGTTCACTATTCAGAATCAGGCTTCATCCAAGATATGTAGAATCCATAAAATTCACGAATGAAACAATCAGGCCGAGGAGGTCACAATCATATCTCAGTAATACAATAGCAAAACCACTAAAATGTACTCAAAACAAAATAAAACAAGAGTTAAAATCCCTTAAAACTGCAGATTAGGCTATGGACAATATGGAAAGATGATCGAACAATAAATCATAGAAATAAAGTAATGAATTAGATTATGAAATATTACATAGAGTTCATGTACTAATGTGACATACAGTTGCAACTCGAAAATAGTGGAGCATATCTCTTTCTAAAGAACTTGTATTTCATGACAGTAATACAACCCTATGGTAAAAGTAAGAAAGATTGTAATAAGTACCACTTATACATAAACTTCATTAAAAGGCGCAAACCTCATACACAAACAAAATATAAAACAGAAAAAAGAGACTCATTTGAAGAAAGAACCAACATGAGGATAGTAAACAAACCAAGACAAGTTCCGCACAACAACAAGCATCGTACGAGTGGAGCAGAGAAGCTCCACGTAAACTGCTCTCGTAAAAAAGTAAAAAGAAGAAAAGTCATACATACCCTAATAGGGATTTTTAGAAGACAGGAGATCATATAAAAATGGCGGGCTCTTCACAGGTAATGTATAATGTACAGGAATTATTACAAGGAATAATTTAAAGTAAAATTGTGAACACTCCAAGAGCATGTACAGTAGTAGGGTATGTGGACTAAAGGGTATTATGTGAATTTTACTGGAATAGGAGTGAGAAAGAAAAGCTAGGCATAATCAATTAGTAATAATTTCATACTAACAAAGTAATTTATGTTAATAGAGGAAGACTTGACATATTGTAGAAATTACTTGGGTGAAGTACCCGATTAAAGGACCCTCCAGAAATAACTTGTGGACTCGAAGAAATGTATATCAATCGACTCCTTCCTTATACAAGGAAGATGTGGTTTAGATCGAGGGAATGTGATTAGGAGTATTGTGTTTTAAGGAAGTGGCTAAGGGTACGACATTGCACTCTAAATACTGTTTTGCCATCTGTACACTGAGGGTACCCAACCCGTAGGCAGTGCATACTGAATAAATCGATATGGTTTAAGCGTATCAGGGAAAATATGGTATTAATCAGTTTGGAGGAGAGGCAATTGTAAAACATTAACAGAACCTATGAAAACCTCAACTAACCTCATCAAGCAGCAGAAATGAGTCAAAATATAAACCACCATAATGTACGTTTCCTGCTGGGGATTACATGACCACTTGTGTTATCTGTTTACTGATCTTTGGCACCAAGTTTATAGTGCATTTTCCCGAGTGTTTTTAGTATATTAAGACTAGAATACTATATTAAACATGTAGAAAATCTTTATTAGGGAAGTCTGGTGAGATTTACAAGGCTTCTGTTGATTTTTTTTTTTTACAATTGTATTACCTACTTTTGCATTAATAAATCCCTACAATTTCTTTTGTAAACCATCCACTTATTTTATAATTAATATTGAAAATAAGATAGAATGGTTCCTCACAGTATTTCTGTAATCACAATGCCAACATATCTGATATCCTGTTATAATCTTACTATGATTGTGATTCTCTCCTTTTATTTCTACAATTTTCTTCATTTCCATTACTATGTGTCACGTTAGAATATTAGATTAAGCATTCATGAAAGGATATTAGATAAATACTATCATGTTAATGCTCTTTAGAAATGCACTTTGTGTTTGTACGATAGCTTTGGGAAATAACAGCAAAACAATTTCTCAACAGAACCAGTGGAAATTTGACTCAGATTCCTCTTGAAACCTAAATTTCATGTTATACAGAAAACATCAGTGTTATGTGCATTCCATTGCTGGATTGCATGTTCACTTGTGCCTATAGTAGTCTTAGCAACTCAAGGCTATGTTAACCTTGCTATGCAACCCAGTTTCTTATAACAACTTGAATCACTGGTTAGCAAATGCATAAAGCTTTACACAATGCTACTAGTGCCATCTGCCATTGTAAAGGTGAGATTTGTTCAACATGTACAATGGTGGGGAATACAGGTATGCTAATTTGCTTTTGTCTGACTGATACTTTAAAATATGTGTATCCAATACATAAAGTTATCCCCTTCTCTTAAAAGTAGAGTTTTCATAACACTGCAGTCATCTTCATTTGCAACAGGCTTCAGAACTCTATGCACTAATATTGTAGGTTAATCTTATTAATCTTATATTACTTTTTTCCAGGGTTCTGTGACAGAGTATGTTGTACGAGTCCCAAAGTGAGTATGAAAATTTGGTTACATTACTCTGTTTATTCTCACCTCCTGCTAAAATTTGAAATGGGACTGTACATACATCCTTACATCTTGACATTAGTGTCTGATGATTATCACTGCTATATCAAGATGGATTTTCCTTATTTCCATTAAACTTGCCAATGTTACAAATTGAATTAATCATCAGCTAAGTTGAAAGCTGGAAATGAATTGTGCAGCCATAAGTATGTCCATCTGTAAGTCCAGAAGATTAGTTTTCATCACCTGCAGTGCCTAAATATATTTGACCTTGACCAGCATTTTGAGATAATTAAGTGATCAACTCAGATTTGAAAATGGAGCTAAGTGGTGCAGCTGCCTAAACTTCATGTCCATTTGTACATTCCAAGCTGTAGTTTGTGTCATTATCATTGTTATATCCAGTTGGACTTTAATCTAATTTTCTGAGCCTATTCTTTGGTTATAAAACCAGATTGTTGGAGTACAATATTTACGTCTCTTAGGCACAGCTCTAGTTTTTTGCTGTAATTAAAACATTGGTCTCACCCTTCTCCTGTCACTTCTTGCAAATAATTCCTATTAATGTATCTCTTAGCAAGCATTCAATCTCTTTGCTTATTTTAGACTTATGTACACATGGTACGAAAACAATCTTTACGCTTTCTGAGTGACATAATGTAACATAAGGATGAAAATAATCTGAGAGAATATCAGTTTTTTTTATTAGGTGATCACTTTGAGACCTTACATTCACTGGTGTAAAAATCGTTTTTATCAT
The DNA here is from genome assembly GCF_036320965.1 of Panulirus ornatus. Classification (NCBI taxonomy): domain Eukaryota; kingdom Metazoa; phylum Arthropoda; class Malacostraca; order Decapoda; family Palinuridae; genus Panulirus; species Panulirus ornatus. The sequence goes on along the minus strand of NC_092252.1, from coordinate 10,454,336 downwards.
CCACTATCACTTCTATATTACTCAGTCTCATTTCACCATATAATTTGCTTATTCTGTGTGCATATATTAATTCTAGCTACTTTTTCTGAAATAGTTAGCTCAGTTAATCTGTACTCAGTAAATTCTAAAAGTCTTCATCATGGTCAGGCCTTGTACGCAAAACAAGAAAAAGAGACAAAGTGTATAAACAGAAGAGGATAAAAAAAGATGTATGTATAATGTATATAAGGAGAAGTTAAATACCTGTATAACTCAGCTACGACTATTATCCTTTCCTATAATATATCAAACTTTATCCCTGTTTTAAAACCTCATGTCATTACATTGTATGTATTTCTTACACATTGCTCATTTTCATATAAATACTTAGTAACACTGTACAACTTTCTTTAGTCTACATGAAAAACTATTGTTAGAGTATTTAATATAAAGATTTATTTCTTATTGTATCAAACTACCCCCAATTAGCCATTTCATAGTGGTTATATATAAAATATTGATGCATTCTCACATGAATTTAAGTAAGCAGGATCACCTTATATATTCAGATTTGCTTAATATATAAAACAAAATAGGTTTTATTGAAAAACAAATTTTTGCTTAGTTGATAAGATCATCTTGAACAGTAAGTTTGTATTTAAGAAAATAATACATTAAAGCCTTAGAAATCAAAGGAATTTCCCTTTAAAGAATAGAAGTCATTGCTAATGTACGTTAGTGGAAGTAAATGGCATTACCTTTTCCAGTTATATTGGTTACATGACTGAACATGTAGCTAAGATTATTTTAAATTGTTTTGCAGGTCAAAAAAAAAGTTCAACATGATGCGGTTCCATGCAGCACTTGGTGTCGACTTCAAGAACTGGACCCATACCAAAATGGAGCGAGAGAACAACATGAAGGAGTTCAAGAGCTTAGATGAAGAATTGCCAAAGTTAGTGCTGTAGATCATATATAAACGATAAGTGGATGGTTCAAAATGCAAACAAATGACAGATTTTTTAGCAGGTTGCAGAAAAGTCCCAGTTTGTGGACAATCATATCAATCTGTTTGTCTGTCTGCCTATCAAAATGTTTGTTACTAGGCATTTTGTAAACCATACATGTTACACAAGGGACTCGTTAATTAATGTCTTACTTTGGAGTGTGGCCACAATTCCCCATGCATAACTAGTCTGAAATACTGAAGAGTCAAGAGTGCAGATACAGTACAAAATAGTGACTCTAGATTCAAGATATAAAGTGCTGCAAAGAGAGTAGTTGTTTAAGTAGCTGGATATTTAGATTGGTATATAAATATGGAAAAAAAATTTTTGGTAAGAACGTCAATTTGTGAGTAGGTGGAGACAAATTTCATAAATAGAGGGTTTGGGGGAAAGTAGGGATTATATGAGTGATAAGAGTGTGAAGAATATATGGAAACCTGCAAAGACCATGTGTTCAAATGAAGTTCTACTAGAATCACCTTGCTCTAGGGAGGAAAACTTTACAGGTCAGGATTCAGAGATATAGATAAGATATTTTTTCTATTTTCTTTTTTTACTATACTTTGTTGCTGTCTCCCACGTTAGCGAGGAAGCACAAGGAAACAGACGAAAGAATGGCCCAACCCACCCACATACACATGTATATACATAATCGTCCACACATGCACTTATACATACCTATACATTTCAACGTATACTTAGCTGTCATGTATAATGCACCGAAACCACAGCTCCCTTTCCACATCCGTGACCCACAAAACTTTCCATGGTTTACCCCAGACGCTTCACATGCCCTGGTTCAGTCCATTGATGGCACATCGACCACGGTATACAACATCGTTCCAATTCACTCTATTCCTTGCGCGCCTTTCTACCTCCTGCATGTTCAGGCCCCGATCACTCAAAATCTTTTTCACTCCATCCTTCCACCTTCAATTTGGTCTCCCACTTTTCCTCATTCCCTCCACCTCTGACACATATATCCTCTTCATCAATCTTTCCTCACTCATTCTCTCCATGTGACCAGACCATTTCAGTACACCCTCGTCTGCTCTCTCAACCACACTCTTTTTATTACAACATATCTCTCTTACCCTTTCATTACTTACTCAATCAAACTACCTCACACCACATATTGTCCTCAAAAATATTTATAAATATTTTACTGGTGGTGCTGTTTGAGCATGTTATTTTACCAAGTTAAATCAGTTTTATTTGCATACAGATATGGAGCTGGTTCAGAGTTTGGGCGTGAGCAGAGAGAAGAAGCCAGAAGAAAGAAGTATGGAATCAGTGTAAAGAAGTACAGACCAGAGGACCAACCATGGCTTCTTAATGTTGGTGGCAAGAATGGCAAAAAGTGAGGACTGATAAAAAGTACAGTATGATCTTTAGCTGTTTTATTTGATATTCATATTGGGTAATGTCTCTAATGAATCTCTGACAGTATATCTGAAAGCAATCATGCCTGCTACTGCCATTCAGTTTCATACTATGGTATTTTTCCAACATCACAAATAGATGTGGCTGCAGCAGTGCATAAAAATAGCAAAATAATTGCTCTGTATATACCTTTCATGCTGTTACATTGGGAAAACTTCATCAAAGCATTTTCAGTATGAGTTAGGATTTTCTTTATTTTAAGCTTAAAGAGAGATTAACTTTTCACTCAGTGAAAAACCCAGCAAGGGGTTATACAAAGTCTTACAATGAGAAAGTAATATAATTTTCTAATCTGATTTTTTATGTCCCAGTAAAACTGTCTGGTAGGTAGGAGAAAATAGTATTATTGAATCAGAAGTATTTGTACTAATTACATTTTATCATTTAGAAAAAGCTCTAAATGTTGTCTGAAAAGATTGTGACAAAGAAAAGCAACCCACATAACCATTAAAAATTTTCAACCCTTAAACTTTTTCCATCATCATCTGACAATCCTGGAGGGGTTTCCTGTGGTAACATAATTCATATTTTCCTCCCTCTTTAAATGTCCATCTGATTTTTCATACCATTAGCAGCCTAGAGAGTTCTCTTCTGTCCTAAGAAAGTTGTGGAGAAAAGTTCTGCTCTCCTCAGTACCCCTTCACAACCACATTATAGGTACACAACCATCATCCTGCAGGTTGTGCATTCATAGTGACCCTGCTGAAATGATATACACAGATTTTTGAATGACATAAATCAGTGTTTCCAAAAGTAGGCTGTACTATTTCTTGGTGGGCATTTATGAAACTGGGATGGTAAACACTAGGGTGGCAGCTAGGTTGAGAAAGATTGGGAACCACTAACCTAAGTGATGAGGAAGAACACCTGTACTTTGTATCAGTTGGTGAGGAACAGAAACAAGAATAGCATGAAGATTATGAGGAAATAGGTGATTCAGAAAGAAATATTACAAGGATTACTTGGAGAAGAGGGAGGCCATCCCCACCACCCACAATTTGGCTTTTCTGCACCTAAGTTTCTCTTTACATAATCTGAGATTTAAGAAGGGCTTTGGTAACAGAAAATAAGCAAACTGATAAAGTATTTACAAAGAAAATGCACCTCCAGTATCATCTCGAAATGTATCAACCACTCATCCTCATTCTTGATTTTAGTGTGAGTCATGTAATATTTCTAAATATGTTCATGTTATTAACCAGTATGAACAAAGACTCGAACTAGCAACAAGTTCAGAAAAAAAACAAATTCTGCAACATCTGCACCACATATGCCAGCAACTCTACCTCATTACATATATTTTTAGTGTGTGCAGTGTAATATTTCTAAGTATATTCATGTTTTTCTACTTGTGTCTGAAATAAGAGTAGAGTGTGAAACTAAATTAAACATAAAGAATGAAACATCATCATTTTATCTTATCAGGAGTTGTCAGATGTGTTAAATACAGCCCTCCCCTGTCCCTCACTCAGCAGTGGAGTAGGCCAAGGCAAAGGTATTTATGATTTTCAGAATTTTTTTTCACTTTTGAATGTCACTACAGTATATTAGTCAAAATACCTGGCTTTGCCTGGACAGAAATCAATTTTCTAATGATTCTTATGACCCAACCCTCACTTTATGCAGGGGTTATGTTCTGTGAAAACCTCTTACAAAGAAAAACTGCATATACTGAACGAATATAAACACAGAAAAATGAGAGGTGTGCATAATTGTGAGATATAATGTCCCAAATGTATTTCAAACAGATTTTCATCAAATTAATACATAAGGAATTAACACGTATATTAACAGAAATGTCATTTATAAATTTGAGACATCATTTCTGAAAAAAAAAAAAACGTTAGATGTTCTCTTCCGTTTAACTGCTGGTTCTGCATTAGAAGATTTTACGAGGTGTTTGGATGCCATATTAACAAATACAAACACAGTGGGATGCAGGAAAATCACAACAGGCGGTATATGCAAATCACACAAGAAGCACAGATCTACACACAACATTGGTAACTGCAAGATTAACCTGTTGGCAGGAACTTTACACACCCCAACCAGGGCCCATGCTTACTCCATCCGCTAACCTTCTGGGAAATTTTGGCACACTTTTATCACACAAATTTTGACTGCATAATAAGAAGGACTGGTAGAAGTAAGTCCCTCACTGAATAGTGAAATATAGCACTCCCGCATAGGGATGGATTTATCTATCATTTACATTTCTACATTTTTCTTTTTACAAAGGTTCAAAGATATTTCAAAGGGTAGAGCTTCAGCAGATTCTTTTAGATACTTTTTTTTTTTTTTTTTTTTTTTTTATACTTTGTCGCTGTCTCCCGCATTTGCGAGGTAGCGCAAGGAAACAGACGAAAGAAATGGCCCAACCCCCCCCCCATACACATGTACATACACACGTCCACACACGCAAAATATACATACCTACACAGCTTTCCATGGTTTACCCCAGACGCTTCACATGCCCTGATTCAATCCACTGACAGCACGTCAACCCCGGTACACCACATCGATCCAATTCACTCTATTCCTTGCCCTCCTTTCACCCTCCTGCATGTTCAGGCCCCGATCACACAAAATCTTTTTCACTCCATCTTTCCACCTCCAATTTGGTCTCCCACTTCTCCTCGTTCCCTCCACCTCCGACGCATATATCCTCTTAGTCAATCTTTCCTCACTCATTCTCTCCATGTGCCCAAACCATTTCAAAACACTCTCTTCTGCTCTCTCAACCACGCTCTTTTTATTTCCACACATCTCTCTTACCCTTACGTTACTTACTCGATCAAACCACCTCACACCACACATTGTCCTCAAACATCTCATTTCCAGCACATCCAACCTCCTCTGCACAACTCTATCCATAGCCCACGCCTCGCAACCATACAACATTGTTGGAACCTTTATTCCTTCAAACATACCCATTTTTGCTTTCCGGGATAATGTTCTCGACTTCCACACATTCTTCAAGGCTCCCAGGATTTTCACCCCCTCCCCCACCCTATGAACCACTTCCGCTTCCATGGTTCCATCCGCTGCCACATCCACTTCCAGATATCTCAAACACTTTACTTCCTCCAGTTTTTCTCCATTCAAACTTACCTCCCAATTGACTTGACCCTCAACCCTACTGTACCTAATAACCTTGCTCTTATTCACATTTACTCTTAACTTTCTTCTTCCACACACTTTACCAAACTCAGTCACCAGCTTCTGCAGTTTCTCACATGAATCAGCCACCAGCGCTGTATCATCAGCGAACAACAACTGACTCACTTCCCAAGCTCTCTCATCCCCAACAGACTTCATACTTGCCCCTCTTTCCAAAACTCTTGCATTTACCTCCCTAACAACCCCATCCATAAACAAATTAAACAACCATGGAGACATCACACACCCCTGTATACACAAAATAAATACAATATTAACTTGACTTTTCCACAGATTCAAAGGTATTCGTGAGGGAGGAGTGTCGGAAAATTCCTCCTGGTACGTGTACATGCAAGGTAAAGATGGTGCTTTTGAGGCATATCCAGTAGAAGAGTGGTACAACTTTAAGCTTATACAGCGTTACAAGGCACTTAGTGCAGAGGAAGCAGAAAAGGAATTTGAAAGGTTTTTATATTTTTGTTGTTTTATTCAAGTTTATTTTACGTTTTATATCTTGTTCCCAAAGTGAAAATATAAGTCATTGCTAAGAAAAATACTGGACTTACTTTTTTTATAGCCCTAATCCCTTGGAACTATATGGCACACATACTTCACTGACACATGTAATGATTGATTCCCAAATACCTTCTACTCCTCTCCCACTCCCTTTTTTTGCTTATTTTTATCCCCTTCTTTCACACACCTTTTTCCAAAAACCACTACAAACTCGCTCACACCTCCACAAAGAAATGGTCAGACATCATACCTACCATGTTGGCATTCAACAACCTCTCCTTTGCAACCCTTTTGAGTATTACATATTTCAGAATTCCTCATTCACCCCCATACTGTTTTTCTCTCAGCTGTATGAATTCGCAGTTGCAGGCACATGCTTTTATCAAACCAGGGCACCTTTTGTGGCAATTAATTTGGCAGACCCCAGTCCCGACCTTACAGTTTGTTTCCCTACTGCCAGCAAAACAGTTAATTTTTGTATCCTCAGACGTGATAAGATTATGAACTACTTCTCTGTGATGTACCAAAAGAAGCTCAAGAAAGATGGGGAGGAGGTACAAGATGGCGAGGAAGAGATTACGAAGAAGAAGGGTGGATCCAATAAGTGTAAGTTGTATTTAGGTGAAATTCACATAATTATATGCAGGTTGTGTAAGCATGATGTATGTGCAGGCAGATTCTAGATATATCAGGAAGCTTACATGCTGTGCTTGAATTATGCAAGTTATCATATATAGGTTAATCCCTGGGGATAGGGGATTAAGAATACTTCCCACGTTTTCCCTGCGTGTCGTAGAAGGCGACTAAAAGGGGAGGGAGCGGGGGGCTGGAAATCCTCCCCTCTCGTTTTTTTTTAATTTTCCAAAAGAAGGAACAGAGGGGGCCAGGTGAGGATATTCCAAAAAAGGCCCAGTCCTCTGTTCTTAGCGCTACCTCGCTGATGCGGGAAATGGCGAATAGTTTAAAAGAAAAAAAAAAATCATATATAGGTAGTTCAGACATTAAAGACTATTTTGAGGTTTACCCTGACTGCCCCATATGTCTGGGATCAGCCTGCTAATGGCATGTTGCCCCCATTCTGACCCATGCACACCTTTCACCCTCCTGATTATTTATGCCCCAATACCCTGAAGCCTCCTTCAATCCATCTTCCCATCTCTCTCTCTCTCTCTCTCTCTCTCTCTCTCTCTCTCTCTCTCTCTCTCTCTCTCTCTCTCTCTCTCTCTCTCTCTCTCTCTCTCATTGGGAAAAGCACCCCATCATGTAAGTTTCTTTACCCTCTACACATCAATTCTTCCCATATGCAAGTAGTCAGTTCACCTCTACACTGTTTCCCTTGCATGACTCAGCTTCATGTTTCCTACAACCATTCTTTATGACCATTCTCAAATGCCTAGCACAGTTACTATTTATTTTCTTCTTTTTTCCATCATATTCTGCCATGAATTGATTTTGACTAATAAAAAAATCATCCTGAAAGAATATGCATTTCCTTCAAATATTAATCCCCCCACCCACACACACACATGTAACAATGATGACAAAAATTTTCTGTTTTCAGATATGATGCTTTCTGAATTAGATGACTGGATGTCAGATGAAGAATCTGAGGGTGGTGAGGAAGGTGATGATTCTGACAGTTCTTTGAAGAAGAAAAAGAAAAAAGTTCAGGCAAAAGGGAGACATCAGCATGGTAAGTTTGCATTTGCAAAGTTCAGGCAAAAGGGAGACATCAGCATGGTAAGTTTGCATTTGCAATCATATGGTAAAGGATTCATCTTGAAAGGTACTTATATCACAGATATACAATCTGACAACTGCGATTTAGAATTTACAACTTTCCCATTCTGAATTTGGGACTTGTTCTTGGAAAAATGTGTGTACAGTTAGTGCATGCATAGCAAACCTAATAGTTCATGGGAAAAATAGTGGAGAGAGAATACTTCCCAGGTATTCCCTACATGTCATAGAAGGTGACTAAAAGGGTGGGAGTGGGGGGCGGGAAATCTTCCCCTCCAGTTTTCACTTTTCCAAAAAGAAGGAACTGAGAAGGGGGCCAGGGGAGGATTTTCCCTGTAAGGCTCAGTCCTCTTTTCTTGATGCTAACTCACTAATGCAGGAAGTGGCAAATATGTCTGAAAAAAATAATAGAAGGAACTGCAACCAAAAACTGAAAATATACTGAGAAGAAATCTAATGATAAAAGAGGGGGCTTTGTGAAGGGAAGTATAGTCAATATACAAATAAACTGACGGAGGATAACATTCAGTATTCTGATTATTGATGAAGTTCATAGCAGTTGGGATGTGGCTACTTTTGCTGTGATCTGTGCAAGCTTTTAAGACAGTGTGATTGTGGTACTGAAGTGCAGCTTGGAGAAAAAAGATCTTGAAAAGCAGGAAGTGGTAGAGATTAGGATGGTGTGGTCACTTCACTTTAAACTGTTAAATGAGAATCAGATGAAGGTTGGACATTCAAATAGTTCCTCTAAGAGTTTGCACATTATCCTTTTTTGGAATCAGTAATCTTGAAGCTGTGCAGAATATATTCAAATATACTACTAGTCTTAATGCTTTTTTCTTTGAACTTTTTGCAGGTGGAAAGAAGCAGAAAAGATTGGATGGAGATAGTGATGATGACTGCTTGGAGGAGAGTGATGAATTTGATGATGGTGCTGAACATGATTACATATCCAGTGATTCCTCAGAGTAAGTGAGATAACTAAGGAATTCAGAATTTATGCCTGGAAATTGCAAATGTCTGTCAGTATATCTGTATGGTACATTAGTTTTCTCTTTAGAATGATGGGTTATGCAAATTCTTCTGGCACCACATTTACTTGATATTTTTATTCACTGTTGTACTCTAATACTCCTCTTAAACATGTATTCCTTATCATTCTGTCCTATGTCTTCCTTTGTACCCGATCCCCACCTCTCACACAAACATTTTTAAGTCTTTTTTACTTCGCTGCTAGAAGCAGCGAAAAGCTCTTATCGAGGTTGTAAGGTGTGTGTAAGAATAAGAAAAGAGGAAAGTGAGAGGTCTTAAGTGAAGGTTGTTCTGCAGCAGGGACGTGTGATGTCTCCATGGTTGTTTAATTTGTTTATGGATGGCATGGTGAGGGAGGTAAATGCTAGAGTCTTGGAGAGAGGGGTTAGTTTGTAGTCTGTAGGGGATGAAGGGGCCTGGGAAGTGACTCCATTGTTGTTTGCTGGTAACACAGCCCTGGTGTAGATTCAAGTGAAAAACTAAAAAGTTGGTGACTGTGTTTGGGAGAGTGTGTGAGAAGAGAAAGTTGAGAGTAAATTTGAATAAAAGCAGGGTTAGTAGGTTTAGCAGGTAAGAGGATCATGTTTGTTGGGATGTGAATTTTATTGGAGAAAATTTGGAGGAAGTGAAGTATTTTAGATTCCTGGGTGTGGACATACCAGCAAATGGAACTAAGGAAGCAGAAGTGGTTCATAGGGTTGGTAAAGGGCCAAAGGTTCTAGGAACTCTGAAGAATATGTGGAAGGACAGGTCATTATGTGGGAGGATGAAAATGGGTATGTTTGAAGGTATAGTAGTCCCAACAATGCTGTATGGATGCAAGGCGTGGGCTATAGATGAGGATGTGCAGAGGGAGGGAGGGAGGGGGGTTGGAAGTGAAAGAGTGAAATGCTTGAGGACAATTAGTGGTGTGAGGTGGTTTGATTAAGTAACAAAATGGTAAAAGAGAGATGTGGTTATAAAAAGAATGTGGATGATAGAGCTTAAGAGGGTGTGCTGAAATGGTTTGAACATATGGAGAGAATGGGTATGGAGAGCTTGAGAAAGAGGATATATGTGTCAGAAGTGGAGGGTACAAGGGAAAGGGGGAGAGTAAATTAGAGATGGAAGGATGAAGTGAAAAAGAATTTGGATGATTGAGGCCTAAATATCCCACAGGGTGAAAGTCATGCATGGGATAATGAAATGGGACAGCGTGGTATACAGGGGTTGACGTGCTGTCATTTATGCTGAACCAGGGCATTTAAAGCAGCCAGGGGAAACTATGGAAAGGTACGTGAGGCCTAGTTGTGGATAGGGGGATGTTGTTTCAGTGCATTGCATATGACAGCTAGATAAATGTATTAAAGTGATCACAGCCTTTATCTGTTCATGGCACTACCTTGCTAACATGGGAAACAATAATCAAGTATGAAAATGAAGAAGATTCCTTACCTATTCTTTCCACATTTTGGCATCACATCCCCAATTCATTTATCCATCTTTATATTCATTGACCACTCAGTTACCCTTAAACATCAGGAGACTTCGTTCGAGTGCTTTTCATGGGCTTTGTTTAAATCCCCCATCAGTATTTTGACATTTGATGGCTGCTGAATGTTGCCTTGGTCACTATAATTGCTTTTTTCTAAGACTACCACTCCATGATAGCAATTTTGAAATGTAAGTACATATGTAAATGTAACTATGTGTAAATATGTGTAACTGTTTGAATATATATGTAAATATTAACCAGAAATAATGTCATTTAGTGAATTTGCTTCACAAGGCCTACCCCCCTTACTGCCCCCTCTCCTTCCTTCTACCACCTTTGCCAGGGGTACTTATTCTACTAGCAAATGAGTTATGCTGGATTATTATATATATATTTTTTTTTTACATAGCCCTTATTTTACATATATCTTTCCATAAAAAGTGATGTGCCATAATAGAAAATGCATGACCATATAAAATCATCCCCTTAACCTGTCTTTTTAATATGCATTCCATAATGGATGAATTTTGGGTACAAAAATTTTGCTCTTTATCTGTAGTTCAGAAGCAGAGAATGATGAAGTAGTTCGAAAGGAGTTGGCAGGAGTTGATCAGGCAGATGCGCTTAGAAAGCTGCTGGATTCTGATGAAGAAGATGAAGAGGAAAAAGAAAAAGAAAAAGTAGAGGAGGATGAAGAGAAAAAAGAAACTGAAGAAAAAGAAGAGAAGGATAAAAAGAAGAAGAAGAAAAAGAAGAAGAAAGAAAAGAAAGCAGATGCCAATAAAGATGGTGAGATTCTTTTATTTCTTATTCTGAAATGACTTTCTGGTACAAGTGACTATTTTCAGGGTTTTTTTTCTCTCTTTCAGCTGTAGAATAGCTGTAGTATAGTATGTATAAAACATTTAAAGAGAAAATTGAAAATTTTTCAAAAAAAGAAACTCGTCAAATAGGAAGTTTGTGTGGAGATGTCTCACCCTCCCGTCTTCCCTCCAACACTCACCATTACTGTGTTGAATTTCTAGTATGATTAAATAAATACTTTGTACTGCTACTGTCCTATTTCATCTCTACTGTAGCTGTAATTTGATACTGAGAAATTAAAAAAGAAAGATTAAAATTTGTCAGAATGAAAAAGAAATTCATATCAATCAAGGAGTTTTAGACCAAACTTTAGCGTATGTGCCAGCCAAGAAAATAAAAACATGTATGTGTGTGTGTATTTACCTGTGTGTGCAGTGTGAGGCCAAAGTTCTAGGCTTGTGTCGCCTCATCTCTTGAAGTTTCGTTAACTATTACTAGACTAAGACATTAGGTAGCACCCTCTGCTGGAAAATTTAAACTGAAAATAGCCATGAAAGTTACATGTTAAGTGTTATAAGTAAGCTTGAGGAAGTGCTTATTGTTTATGTATTTGAGGAAAAAAGAAAAGATAACAGCCTTGGCCATGGAGGGGAACTAGACAGCCACTTTAGTGCTGGCTCACTACACAGCTGTCATTAACCTTTCTGATACCCATTTGGTAGAATATCTATGGCTGGTCTTTGCCATGCTACCGAATCTGTGTATGTGTGTCATTACCTGTTTGTACAATAAGGGGCAGTACCCTTCAGCAATGTTGTATCATTATTGGATAAAAAGGAATACAGTCTTGCTGAGGAGCCATTAACTCCCAAGGAATCCATCTTTTCTTTGATACTGATTTTAGGGCAGCCTTAAAGCTTCAAGAGTGCCATCAAAGGTCCCTAGGCTTTATAATTCAATTCAATTTCAGTACTTTATTCCTTGACAGAGGAATGAGATCCTAGTACTGTCATTAGGTACCCATTTTATAATTACAGAAATGTTTACATATATGTTGAACGGATGGAGGGAATAAGATTTTGAGTGCTCAGGACCTGAACATGCATGAGGTTGAAAGGTGTGCATGTGACTGAGAGAACTGAATTGATGTATACAGGAAGCTGTCAATGGACAGAACCAGGGAATGTGAAGCAGCTATGCATTTGGCAGTGGCCAGCAGTTACCTTGAGGTCTAGCTTTTTGTCCATGCACCAGAAATTTAAATTGGAAGGCATGCTTTAGTGGTATGAAAAGATGTCACAGGCAACTATAATGTGCAGAGGGGGGGATCCTGGTGTCAGTTACCCTTTAACAGAGGAAGATACAACACTGGGAACCTTGCTCATATGCCATACTTTAATCAGTGGTTAATAATTGGTGAAAGTCTTTGAGGCACTAAACGTAGTGATAATTATTCAGAGGATGTTGAACTGTGATAGCAAAAATAAGGTTATCCGATTTTTTGTAGTTGATATTCCATATTAACTGATGTGTAAAATATATTCCAGAAATAATTTTGAATACCTCAGAATACCATGATCTGGGGAGTCCTGCTATCTTCTATCAGTTTTTAGTTAAACATATTCTCTTTTACATGGTACCAGTAGGGTATGCATTAAGGGGAAGAAATATGGATGTGTGTATATATTAGGGGTGACCTAGGTTTGGAGATTTTCCATGAGCCACTTTGCAGAATTACAGAATTTAAAGTTTGGATTTAGGTTTAGACTTTATCTTGCAACTCATTGCATAACAACAGGTAAGTGAAGACAAAGTCTCTTAGGTGTAGAGGAATAGATTACATCTACATGTGTCTGTCCCTACACAGCAAAGCCTTGGAACTCCATATGGTATGAAAGTAGGTATGTTATCATGGAAATATATAATAGCTGTCAAAATACAGTTCATTTAGTCTGATTAAAAGGATTCATAAGATCAGGGTTGACAAAGAAAGGAACAAGTTAATAAAAAAGAGGATTCAGGATTGAAAGAGTTGGTTTTATACCATCAAGGATGGAGTTTTGACTTGTAAGAATGTAGGGGCAAAGTGATGGGTATTAGGTACAGTGAGTACTTTAAGAGGAAATTATGCTGTACGGAGCCACTAACCATAAAGAAATTTATGATAGAGATATCTAGCTGTCTTATGCAAAAAACTGTGTTGTGACTATATAACTCTCTACAAACATTTAGACATCTTACACACATAGTAACTATATTAGCTGTGACATTTCACCAATTCCCTATGTCAGATTTCGCAAGACCTCTTTGCTTGAGGTGCAAATTATATACCTCTTGTAAACAGAAGGAAAGTCTGCATTTAGAATATTGCCATTATATACATATCTGTTTGTATGAGTACTATCACCTGAGGAATTCTCTCTTAAAAATAAATTTTAATATAACTACAGACTCAGATGCCAAAACTTCAGACACAAGTGATGATGAGGGCATCAGTAAGAAAAAGAAGAAGGACAAGGACTCAGAATTGTAAGTTACATGCAAAAGTATTGCAGTAAATGCTTTAAAACAAATCTAAACTAGTTTTGAAGTTTTTGAACATTTTCTATATGTTGATAAAGGGTATGATTTAGAGGCCAACCATTATCTGCAAGGTCAGCCCAAGGTGCAGTGGCTGTTGGTGACCAACCTTTAAATGTCGAAACACAATTTTGAGTTAAAATATTTTTCATTAATATATATAATCTGAAACAGCAGAGAATTTTTTTTACATAGATATATTTATCTTGTAATACTTTTTATAACATTAGCATGACTTAATGGGTAGATGTAAATGTAATGATTTTTCGCCCAGTCCTCTGTTCTTAACGATACCTCACTAACGCAGGAAATGGCGAATAGTTTAAAAGAAAGAAAAGAAAAATGAACATTTGGTGAATTTTAAAGTGGCTGATGCTATTTGATTCACTGGAACGTTAAAATGTTACAGAAAGTAATGAATAAAAGATATCAGCAAGCTACAGTAAGAAAAGGGGAAAAGTATTGATATTTCATCTTTAGTTCATTTTTTCTAAGCCATATAACTAACTAAACTTATGAAATTTCCAGAGCCAATAAAGAAGGTGCAGAGAAATCTAATGGACCAAGTGAAAAGCGCAAACTAAAAGCCAGTCTTAATGAAAGTATGGCCAAGAAACAGCGCAACGAGGGTGCAGCAGGACCTGCACCTCTTATAGTTGCCCCTGGAAGGTGTGTAATGTCTTTATAATATTTTCTACTACAGTCATTCATCACTTGTGATTCCATAGCCTTAAAACTATTCACTGATAGTAGACTTTTAACCTGTAAGCTTACTCAAACCAAATACTGTCCTCAGGTCTGTCCACTAGTTTTTTTTTCTTTTTCTTTTTCTTTTTCTTTTTTTAGCAGGAACAAGAAAGTAGTTCCAACTTAGATTGTGTTTTGAGTAAGTCCCTCACTCACCCTTCCATTCACGCACACTAAAACTAACTTATCTCTCCCCCTACTAAGCCCCATAATCTTACTTTTATTCATGTTAACTTTCATCTTTTCATACATATTTCCAGACTTGGACACTAGCTTCTGCAGATTCTTACTTTTGTAAGCCACCAGAGCCATCTTCCACAAACAGCAACTAATTCGCCTCCAGGCACCCTTACCCCAGCATATGTATACCTACAACATTTTCCAAGACCTTCTTATTTACCTCCCTCACCACCCTATCCAAAAACAGATTAAACAGCATCACATATCCCTGAAACAGACCCATCTTCCTGTGGAATCACTTACCCTCCTCCCTTCCTGCATGCACACATGCCTTACTCTAGATAAAAACTCATTGTTTCTAGTAGCTTTCCTCCCATTGCATATATTTGTAGAAACTTTCACAGAGCATCTCTTATCAACCTTTTCATACATTTTCTCCTAATCAGTAAATGCCACATACAGATCCCCTTTTTTCCTAGAGTATTTCTCACTCAAAAATTCCTCAAAGTAAACATCTACCTCTCCTAAAGCCACATTGCTCCTCCCTGGTCTGAATTCCTTGCTAATAGATGTATTGCAGCCTTGAAGTTGCAAGATATCTGTAAAAGGGGCCCAGGGGCTATATTATTCGTATTATCTCCGAGATGTATGTGTATTACAGACTAAGATTTACAATGGTTGGATTTCACCTTCTGATACAGTTCTGAAACTATAAAGGCAGCACCAGAATGACAAGGAATGTAAACGATGTGTGGAGAATAGAGTTTCAACATTCAGGGTACAAGTACTACTCAATAAATCATAATTGGAATGTGAAGAAAACTTGGCAGTTTCAGTCCAGCATTAATGTTCTGAATTCAAAAATGAATTACTTTATCTAGAAGAAAAACAGATTTTTCAGCATACTTAATGCATTTTGCTTTTCGTAGGTTATATCATCAGGATTAGGTATGCATATTCTTACATTATATTTTAAATTGCAGTGACAGTGGTGTGACAGAAGAGGCCATCCGGAGATATTTGATGCGTAAGCCTATGACAACTACAGAGCTTCTCCACAAGTTTAAATGCAAGAAGACAGGTCTCAACTCAGATCAACTTGTGCATGCTATTGCGCAAATTCTAAAGCGTATCAACCCAACCAAGCAAATGGTCAAAGGCAAAATGTATCTTTCCATAAAACAGTAATGTAATAGTTTATTTAGGCAGACTTATTTTCAGTGGGTTATTATATTGGAGAAGGAAATTACAAAGTGAGCCATCTGATGTAGAAATAATGTAACATTCCAAATATTGGTAAAAAATGCAAGGTATAATTATATGGAAAGGTTGTTCTGTTTGTTTCCAAATGACATGATGAAGTTAACTACCCCCTTACCCCAACCTTGGCAATGTCTCTTGGCTAAGCCTTGAAAGAAAAATCTTCACTTTGGCTCCTATTCCTACCGTAAAAGTGATAATACAGGAGGAAGGATATCAAGCCCTATTTCTACCCCTCATAGTTGCCTTATATTGCATACAGGAGATAGGTAGTATTCTTCCTTCCTAATTCCAAGAGAATATATGTACATAAAAGGCAGTTTATTGGTGAAACAGAGCAATGAAACTGCTCTTAAATACTTCAAGCATGCATGACAAAGAACTTTGGATTTGATGTACCTGAATGGTTTTGTAGTGCCTCAGGACTGAATGTATTGCTGGCTCTTAAGTACTTCACATTGGCAGTTGAGCAAGAATGTGGAAATGAACAATTCAAGCCTGATAACATGAACTTCACTGTGTTGGGCATATGAAGAGATTATAAGTTTTCAATCAAATACTCCAACCCTGACATCACAGTTGGATCATGTTTCAGTCTTCTTTATAACCTTGCACAGATGCAGGCTTCATTTATTGGCATGGGGCAGTCCTGCCACACTTGCATAGAGCTGCTGAAGAGTGTAGCAGAACGAAGACATGGAAGCTGCGGATAGACACCCCTGCTGCTTAGTGGGTCCCTTGCCACACACAGGTGTTAGTTACCTTCATGCTGCTTGCAAGACTAAACTATGAACTGGTTCTGATTAATGTTGTTTTATTCTCAATTAACATGTAATAGAACTCTCTAAATGAGGAGAATGTTTTACCAGTGCACTTAAGTACTGAAGTTGTGTTACCTCACAGGGTTATGCTGCAGCACAAGTAAAGCTGAGAGACTAGTACGGCTATAGACCTTTAGTGGATTGAGACATCTAAGATGGCATTAGAAGAACAGCATTAGCATAAAGCACAAGCCATGTTTAACTTGGGATATGTGCTTTAACAAGGTTTAGGGCTCAAACAAGGTATACACCTTGTCAAACACTTATGCCTGTGGAAGCTAGTGTTTATGCCCAAGTGCTAGTAGCACTGTCCCTTGCTGAGTTGGCCTTTCTTTTCTAATTAAAATTATCTGGAAGATCTGCAGTGTCTGCATTTATATCACAGCAGTATAAAGAAAATGCTTGCCCCAGATCGGGATATCTTCCTCAATGCAGTCATTTCTGTCCTTACTGCTGCCCTCATCCCCTTTATACAACCTTCAACTCCCATGGCTATGTTAGAATTACTTTCATGTTTCTTTGAGTGTGTGACATATATGTTTTATGTTGGTATAGACATGAACTGTACACTGCAGCCATATTTTATGACCATTTTTTGTATCCTAAAAATGGAAAGTTTTTGAAGATTTTAAAGTTTCATATCTGTGAATGACACAATTTTCAGCCATGTTTTATATATTTTTCTGTTATATTCTTGCAGCATTTGCTGTTTGATTGAAGTATAAGCAATAATAATAAATGGTGAAGTTCTACTTTTCAGATCACTCAGTATTTTTTCCTCTTAAGTTTCACTGTGTAGTACAGGCAAGATCTGACAGAACTTAATTTAGGTAATGTATGTTTTTAAGTTCACAGACAACTATCCCATAGGTGAAGAGCCAATTCAGAAGTGCGTGTGTGTCAGTGTCTGTGTATTTGTTTGTTGGCTAATTACCTATGATTCTTTTTCTGATATAAACCTCATCGTACCAAATTATGGACTGAAACTACATCCACAATTAGCTCAAGAGACAGATAGTGGGTGCCTTTTCTCCAGTAAATAAGCACTATTTGCAGTTAAAGCACGATCATGAAAAATTAAATTTGGGGGGAGAAAAACGTATCTGCAATATGGTGAAACCCATGCATGACTGTTATGGATAAACTGAGAGCTTATCATGAGAAAAGTGATAAATTTTGTAAAACATGTTTCCTTACAGAATGGAAAAAGGTGAGAACAATGGAAGTAAGGGGAGTGGGGGAGGAATGGGATGTATTTAAGGAATCAGTGATGGATTGCGCAAAAGATGCTTGTGGCATGAGAAGAGTGGGAGGTGGGCTGTTTAGAAAGGGTAGTGAGTGGTGGGATGAAGAAGTAAGAGTATTAGTGAAAGAGAAGAGAGAGGCATTTGGACGATTTTTGCAGGGAAAAAATGCAATTGAGTGGGAGAAGTATAAAAGAAAGAGACAGGAGGTCAAGAGAAAGGTGCAAGAGGTGAAAAAAAGGGCAAATGAGAGTTGGGGTGAGAGACTATCAGTAAATTTTAGGGAGAATAAAAAGATGTTCTGGAAGGAGGTAAATAGGGTGCGTAAGACAAGGGAGCAAATGGGAACTTCAGTGAAGGGCGTAAATGGGGAGGTGATAACAAGTAGTGGTGATGTGAGAAGGAGATGGAATGAGTATTTTGAAGGTTTGTTGAATGTGTCTGATGACAGAGTGGCAGATATAGGGTGTTTGGGTCGAGGTGGTGTGCAAAGTGAGAGGGTTAGGGAAAATGATTTGGTAAACAGAGAAGAGGTAGTAAAAGCTTTGCGGAAGATGAAAGCCGGCAAGGCAGCAGGTTTGGATGGTATTGCAGTGGAATTTATTAAAAAAGGGGGTGACTGTATTGTTGACTGGTTGGTAAGGTTATTTAATGTATGTATGACTCATGGTGAGGTGCCTGAGGATTGGCGGAATGCTTGCATAGTGCCATTGTACAAAGGCAAAGGGGATAAGAGTGAGTGCTCAAATTACAGAGGTATAAGTTTGTTGAGTATTCCTGGTAAATTATATGGGAGGGTATTGATTGAGAGGGTGAAGGCATGTACAGAGCATCAGATTGGGGAAGAGCAGTGTGGTTTCAGAAGTGGTAGAGGATGTGTGGATCAGGTGTTTGCTTTGAAGAATGTATGTGAGAAATACTTAGAAAAGCAAATGGATTTGTATGTAGCATTTATGGATCTGGAGAAGGCATATGATAGAGTTGATAGAGATGCTCTGTGGAAGGTATTAAGAATATATGGTGTGGGAGGAAAGTTGTTAGAAGCAGTGAAAAGTTTTTATCGAGGATGTAAGGCATGTGTACGTGTAGGAAGAGAGGAAAGTGATTGGTTCTCAGTGAATGTAGGTTTGCGGCAGGGGTGTGTGATGTCTCCATGGTTGTTTAATTTGTTTATGGATGGGGTTGTTAGGGAGGTAAATGCAAGAGTTTTGGAAAGAGGGGCAAGTATGAAGTCTGTTGGGGATGAGAGAGCTTGGGAAGTGAGTCAGTTGTTGTTCGCTGATGATACAGCGCTGGTGGCGGATTCATGTGAGAAACTGCAGAAGCTGGTGACGGAGTTTGGTAAAGTGTGTGGAAGAAGAAAGTTAAGAGTAAATGTGAATAAGAGCAAGGTTATTAGGTACAGTAGGGTTGAGGGTCAAGTCAATTGGGAGGTGAGTTTGAATGGTGAGAGGCTGGAGGAAGTGAAGTGTTTTAGATATCTGGGAGTGGATCTGTCAGCGGATGGAACCATGGAAGCGGAAGTGGATCATAGGGTGGGGGAGGGGGCGAAAATTTTGGGAGCCTTGAAAAATGTGTGGAAGTCGAGAACATTATCCCGGAAAGCAAAAATGGGTATGTTTGAAGGAATAGTAGTTCCAACAATGTTGTATGGTTGCGAGGCGTGGGCTATGGATAGAGTTGTGCGTAGGAGGATGGATGTGCTGGAAATGAGATGTTTGAGGACAATGTGTGGTGTGAGGTGGTTTGATCGAGTAAGTAACGTAAGGGTAAGAGAGATGTGTGGAAATAAAAAGAGCGTGGTTGAGAGAGCAGAAGAGGGTGTTTTGAAGTGGTTTGGGCACATGGAGAGAATGAGTGAGGAAAGATTGACCAAGAGGATATATGTGTCGGAGGTGGAGGGAACGAGGAGAAGAGGGAGACCAAATTGGAGGTGGAAAGATGGAGTGAAAAGGATTTTGTGTGATCGGGGCCTGAACATGCAGGAGGGTGAAAGGAGGGCAAGGAATAGAGTGAATTGGAGCGATGTGGTATACAGGGGTTGACGTGCTGTCAGTGGATTGAATCAAGGCATGTGAAGCGTCTGGGGTAAACCATGGAAAGCTGTGTAGGTATGTATATTTGCGTGTGTGGACGTGTGTATGTACATGTGTATGGGGGGGGTTGGGCCATTTCTTTCGTCTGTTTCCTTGCGCTACCTCGCAAACGCGGGAGACAGCGACAAAGTATAAAAAAAAAAAAAAAAAAAAAAAAAAAATGTTTCCTTATGTTTGCCTTAATATTAATTGTACACTATATCAGTTTTAAAAAACTAAGAATACCACTGTTATTGTTTGAATCCTTTCACTTTTTTCATCGTTTCCTCATGAATTTCTGCAGCATGTTAAGAGCTTTCCAAAGTTCTGCAGTAGTAGTTCAGTGTGTAAATAAGATTAAACTAAGTGCATCATGCTCTTTTTGCAAAGTCCTGAAGAATGTCCTTAAGGAAAGCTTTTGAATTATGGCTTAGGATGGTGCACTCTGATAATTACATTGAGATCTTTTTTGTGTATCTCTGTATTTACACAAGACTGAAGCTTGGAGAAAAATTGATTGAACCAGCAAAAGAAAAAAAATATGTGAAATGATCATTTTGCATTACAGCAGTTCTTTGGGCAAACTTAATTTAATCATCTTTTACATAGACCTCATCACATGCATCCTGGACTTTGACATACCCTACAGTTAGGGAAAGCAAAAGAAAAAACACCAGTTTGTCTTGTTTCCTCCTGCAGTTTCATTCTATGAAGCTTGGATGTTACTACAACACTCATACCATCAGCTTTGATTTATGTTATCACTCTTCTACATCATAGAAAATAGTAATCCCTAGTAGGTGAATGAATCAATTTTATTTTTCTTCTGCACGAACTTTCTATACCTGACTGCTAGTCACTTACAAAAGTATGAGCCGTGTTAATGGGTTCTGTCTGCTAGTGAAAATAACATGAGCAAGAGGTCACCTTCGAACTAGATAAAAAAAAGAGTACAACACAGTTGACATCCTATGCAAGAGTTTTGGAAAGAGGGGTAAGTATGCAGTCTGCAGTGGATGAGAGAGCTTGAGAAGTGAGTCAGTTGTTGTTCGCTGATGATACAGCGCTGGTGGCTGATTCGTGTGAGAAACTGTAGAAGCTGGTGACTGAGTTTGGTAAAGTGTGTGAGAGAAGAAAGCTGAGAGTAAATGTGAATAAGAGCAAGGGTATTAGGTACAGTAGGTTTGAGGGACAAGTCAATTGTGAGGTAAGTTTGAATGGAAAAAAAACTGGAGGAAGTGAAGTGTTCTAGATATCTGGGAGTGGATTTGGCAGCAAATGGAACCATGGAAGCGGAAGTGAATCACAGGGTGGGGGAGGGGCAAAAGTTTTGGGAGCGTTGAAGAATGTGTGGTCAAGAACATTATCTCTGAAAGCAAAAATGGGTATGTTTGAGGGAATAGTGGTTCCAACAATGTTATATGGTTGTGAGGCATGGGCTATAGATAGAGTTGTACGGAGGAGGGTGGATGTGCTGGAAATGAGATGTTTGAGGACAATATGTGGTGTGAGGTGGTTTGATCGAGTAAGTAATAAAAAGCGTGGTAATAAAATGAGTGTGGTTGAGAGAGCAGAGGAGGGTGTTTTGAAATGGTTTGGTCACATAGAGAGAATGAGAGAGGAAAGACTGACCAAGAGGATATATGTGTCAGAGGTGGAGGGAACGAGGATAAGTGGGAGACCAAATTGGAGGTGGAAAGATGGAGTGAAAAAGATTTTGAGTGATTGGGGCCTGAACATGCAGGAGGGTGAAAGGCATGCAAGGAATAGAGTGAATTGGAACGATGTGGTATACCGGGGTCAATGTGCTGTCAATGGATTGAACCAGGGCATGTGAAGTGTCTGGGGTAAACCATGGAAAGTTTTGTGGGGCCTGGATGTGGAAAGGGAGTTGTGGTTTCGGTGCATTATACATGACAGCTAGAGAATGAGTGTGAACGAATGTGGGCCTTTGTTGTCTTTTCCTAACGCTATCTCGCGCACGTGCCGGGGGAGGGGGTTGTTATTTCATGTGTGGCGGGGTGGCGATGGGAATGAATAAAGGCAGATAGTATGAATTATGTACATCTGTATATATGTGTATGTCTGTGTGTGTGTGCGTATATATATATATATATATATATATATATATATATATATATATATATATATATATATATATATATATATATATGTGTGTGTGTTAAGATGTATAGGTATGTATATTTGCGTGTGTGGACGTGTATGTATATACATGTGTATGTGGGTGGGTTGAGCTATTCTTTCATCTGTTTCCTTGCGCTACCTCGCTAACGCGGGAGACAGCGACAAAGTGCATACAAATATGAAATCGTACACAATATTACTTTTCTTAACAGAGACATTTTAATACAGGAACGAGTGTGGAGGATCACATCTTTCCCAGGTTTACGTTTATTCATTAGCTCATTAATCAAAATTTGATTACATAATTGGCAGAATAAAACCTGACGTTTAAATCTTGAGTACTTTTTCTTAACTGCGGTATGTCTGTTTACGTTTAAGAATGTAGCACCCTAGCCTTTCTCCTCCCGGCGACGCTACATAATTCACGTGGCCTCCCTTCAAGGACCTCGGTGTTTTGCGAAACCTAACACTCCCACGAGCCTGTAGCCATAATTCACCAGGTGGGTTGAACGACCGATGCTTTACCCAAATTGGCTTGAAACCCCATTTAACCCCAGATGGTGACGGAGTGTTCGTCACTGAGGCCCTTCTTGCACTGAATAACAATTCACTGCTCGGTTCGCACTACCCACGTGTGATGCTTCGGGACCTTAGGAGTCACGGGCCTCCTGCAATGAAGCCTTTAAGTGCGTCTTCCGCAACTGACGTAAGTTCGTACACCTGCGCTTGAAAACGTCCTTACCCTTGTGAACTAAACTAGTCCTCGTTCCTTCTGAGTATGAACCGCGGCAACGACACTTCCCCTGTTGCAACATCACGGTACTCCTTCCTCATTCCCTGCTCCTGCGCCAGCATCAGCAGTTCGTCTGAGCTGCATTAGCCTGTTCATTTCATAATAGCACTCCTGTGTTGCTTTTATTTCTCTTCCATTCTCACATGACAGAATTACACAGAAAGACCCAAAAGAATTCTGTTAAAGAAAAAGGCAACACAACCTAACCAAGACACCCATGGGCTGTATTACGTGAGTGCGTACATGCTGAGAATCTTGAACACCAGCAGGTTTTCATGTTTTTTTTTTCAGATGTTGGTCATCACTTAAAGTTGAAGGCTTTGACCTCGGCAGTCGACATGCCTACATGCCATATAACCTAACCTCGGTAAAGGTAATGCATTTCCATATACGCTTCAGAATTTATTTTGCCAAGTGAAAAGCTAGCTTGTGTTGGTTTTCGATGATTCAGCAAACAAACGGGTCGTAAGACTACTTATGCCAAAAAAAAAAAATCATATCCCATATTTGATCCTCAACTTTTTAGGGAAGGGATTTAAGCAAATGTATGGCTGGTGTTCGTGAGGGATAAGGTCGTAGAATTTAAGCTTTATCTTCTGTTAGTGATCACGTAAAAACTGATGCACTTCATGTCTTCCAGTCATCTGTACAGCATGTAAAAACCAGGACAACTGGAACTTCTTTTTGTAGCAAAACTTGGTGTGGCAACACCAAGCAGAAGTTAACACGCGGACCAACGAGAAGGCAGGCTAGCACAGGCGGACCAATCAGAGCACAGAAAAATCAAATCATCTACAATATCGTATAAAATGGTGTCCCTACAGACTATTCCTTTTGGACCTCACTACTTTATATCACGAAGCGACAGCAGCCAAGCAGTTTCCCATAGGACGACAGTTCAGCTTCCAGCACCTTTTCACACCGTTCAGCCATGTGTTTTAGCAGAATCATAAATATACTGATATGATTTACCGGTGTCTTCTGTCACCATGGACTAGCATTATGATAAGATTCGCTGCCTCTAGTTCCCTATTTTGAGAGGTTGAGGCTGAATTGGGGTTTTCAACCTTCTTCGTCGTAAGTTTAACTTCCAAGTAAAGCAACAGGCTGTAATGCCAGTATCTACATGTCACGGCTCAGAGCCTACCTACTTCTTTTTATATCATAATATAAACCCTTACCATGGGAACAATTTGAACAGGAACTTCATTCTCTTCCTGTCCAGTGTTAAAATACAAGGACTGCGGTCATCAAAACATGCGTTTACACCATAATACATGCCGTTGTGCAATATAACGTTACACGCTACTAGCAAGTGATGTTTTCTTAAATGCAGTACAGCGGAACCACATCAACAAAATGTACATTATCAGTATCAACAAGGACATTCTTTTTTTTCATCATAATTAAATAAACTTGGTAATCACATGTGGGCAAATCCAACTTATTTTGTCCAGTCTGTATATGTGTGGGTAACAGTTAGAATCGTTATAAGCATCAGTGATCCCTGCATGCTCATGCTAGTATGGGCGCAACTCACTTTCAAATTGTTTTAGGTTATCCTAGCCTTGTGCGAATCATATTTCTAAAAATCTAATCTATGTAACCACAGCTAGTGAAATGGCATTTAAGGTCACATGTGTGCCGAACTGCACAAAATGTTTATAACCCTTTAGGAACTGCAGTATACCACTGAGTTCAAATGCTGTTTATTCCATTAGCAAATTTGAAATTTATAGCGGCATTATCAAAATTGGTTATTTTGGGTATACAATAAAGTTCTTAGACAAAAAATATGCATTGAAATATGCTTTTGGAGTCTTAGATGATTTTGGAAAATATTGTAATTTACCCCATCATTCAAATAATTCACACTTGGCGGAGTGTTAATATTAGACAGCTGACCAGTATTGCGTACAGACAAGCCAGATTGGTTGGTGCCCTTGAGTACTACCGGAGTACACCCAGCAACTCGACCTTCACCAGAGCACCAATATTAACATCACGTTACCGCACTGCAATCTCCCCACTTTCCTACACACCAGATATCCTGAACCCTGTGGTTCCACCAGGCCTCAAACCTTCTTCACTTTTCGTAATCACCGAAGGAGTCGAGTGTAAGCGTGTGGTGGTCCCTCTTGGGAGTTGCAGTGTGGGGCTTCCGTCAGCACTGGCCACACTCACACAAGGGTCTGAGAACCATGACAAAACCACACTCCGACTCCCACTCACAACAGCCAAAGTCTGCCTAGTCGTCACAAAATAAGATGAAATGTATGAAATGTATACGTGGTTTGCTTCTGTCGCTTTAACTGGAAATAATCAAACCGACTCTACCTAAAATCACAACAGAAATGGAGAGAAAAAAAATACTAAGGCAGAAATGCATCATAATCCTTCTTGGTAAGGACATATCGAGAGAGAGAGAGAGAGAGAGAATAAACTTTGGAAACCTGAATCGGTATTGTGTTCTGCATTAAGGAATAATATTCCTTGAATCGTACAGGATCTCATCGCCTGCGCTCAAGTGTTACACAGGCATGAACGCTGTTGGGAATTGTTAATTAAACATTGGCTCTGAGAACGAATTTCATATTGTACATCATTTCATAATACCTCTGTACAGACTCGTACTGTGTTGTAAGCGCACATATAAATAAAGATTTCTAAAATTTCATTCATTCAAAAAAAATCATTTTTCCCACAAGGTCGCAGGCTTACGTCATGACCAATGAGCGGGGAGTGTGAGGGAGGGCGGTGAGTGGCGTCCTTCGCCCGTCCCGTTGGCTAGCAGGTGTCAGGCCGGTTTGGAATGCTGTAACCCACCGTGACTGTACCGTTCTGTAACATATTCACTGCATGTAAGCCTCCGTCCCGTCACCCTCTTGTCATAGCGCCACCGTCATCGTACCACAGTCACTGCCATGACGCCACCGTCAAGTTACAACCGTCATGACTCCAACGTCACGTCACCTCACGTCACGTCGTGACCGCCATAACATCACCGTCACCACACCTGAGCCTCTTCGCCACCATCAGCCCACTACATACAGTCCCCCTATGCCAAGACCAACATGGCTATCCTGTCTCTCAAACAGACCGTCTGTGCATTATGCTCAAACACCTCAATTTCCCCACCTAATTACGGCACCATCACCCACTCTAATCACCGCATCGCCGCCCCCTAATCACTGCATCGTCACCACATAATAATGTCCACGTTACTCTGTGCTTAAGTCGCCGTCAGTTTGTTACTCGCTGAATCAGTGTCACTCCACTACCCTCGCCACACACCGTCATCACTAAGGCATTGTTCACCACACCACCTTCAACTGCAGTCCTGACAGCAATCATCTCACCACAAGCGCGCCAACATCCATGTGTACTCCACACCCTCGCTTACAAAACTCGGGCACCACTGGTAAGCTTACAGGTCTTGGTCGACTCTTGAACTCCTATCGTAAAATTCTGTTCATTGACGTATACTTTAATGAAAAAAAAATTACTTTCTCTTTATTCTCTCTCCGTTTTCTGCCTCCCATGAGCGTTCGACCTATTCAAATCCACGCGTTTCGAGGGATTTGCTGTCCCTAGTATTTGTCTTTCTCAGGCTTCTCGTAAAAAGAAACAAATTCTGCTGGTACCCACGCTGTCCTAAAAACAAAAATAGAAACAGGACATCGACACTGCTCAACCTCACATGACCTCTCTCTTTTACTCTGTACACATAAACACAAGGAAGATATCTATCATATATATATATATATATATATATATATATATATATATATATATATATATATATATATATATATATATATATATATGTCTGTGTGTGTGTGTTTCATTTTTCCTCGTGGTTTTAGCAAATACTAGATCACTCGCATCATTGCGACCATATATATAATATATATATATATATATATATATATATATATATATATATATATATATATATATATATATATATATATATATATATATATATAATTTGCATTATAAATATGGCGTTCACCAAATAAGACTTGCGACCAAGTCTACATTCCAAGTATAAATCAAATCAAATACGATCAAAACGGCGCCTGTGCTGTGCGTCAGGAGGGTGTCAGATGTGGTCATGGCCAGCACACGTAAACTGCTTCTGAAGAGTGTGTGAAAGGTGTTGTGTAAGAGTACCTGTGCCGTGCATATGGGTCGGTGTTGGAGGTACCCTATAAAGACGCCTGTGTGTGTGTGTGTGTGTGTGTGTGTGTGTGCGGTGTCTAACCACGGTGACATTAATCTTGTAACAGTACTTGTACTGAGCTCATTTAAGATGTCGAAAGTGGTTTGTGTCAGCGCCAGTACCGTGTACGTGAAGAGCGTCAAATGTTGCTTTAAACAGTACCCGTGCTGTGCATATGGAAGGTGCAACACGTGCCAAATGGCATCAGAAGCACTGCGCACGTGAGGTGTCCAATGATGTGACGTAGGACAGAGCCCACGGCTTATATCTAGGTCCGCATATGCGTATATGGAGAACAGGTGTCCATCAAAAATGAAAATGCTTTCTCCGCTGCCCATATATACTCAGCAACGCTTCAGTAAAAGTATGAATGGACTAACCCGTTCGCATCTTTACAAAGGGACATACGAGTGCAGGAACTACGAGTCTTCAGATATGAGCAGATTTGTCAGCGACCACCAGCTTCTGCGGCGCGAAAATACACATATACATACATAATCCACATTTCCACACAAACATATGGAGGGACCCACACACACACACACACACACACACACACACACACAGCCTCACGAGCACGGACAGACACAAGGATGTATGTCTTCACCAGTTGGTGTCTGGCACTGAGACGCACCCTGTGTGTGAGGACAGTTGGTACCAACATGCGTGATCATTTCTTCCCGTGACAGCAATCATCAGCATCGTCCTCCTCCCGACTCGCAGATGATCCTGATCGACCTGTGCAGGAGGCCGCGTGATCTACTGAACGTAAGATGATCCAGAGAAGCAGCAACGCATAGCCTAAGCTGGAGTCAAGGCAAGGGCCTGGACATGAGCAGAGAAAGTGGTGTGTGGCAGGAGTGGTGTGGGAGGCGGTGTCCAGTTCTCCCCGAGCCCTGGCCACGAGTGCGGTGAGGGAGCACCACGACAATTCCTGCCTTTAACAGCACACACCACCCCTAAACCCCCTCCTCCTCCTCCGTCGGCTGTGCTCACTCTCCTCGTTATCGGACTCTGGTGCTGGGGACGTGAGTGACACATGTGACGGATGATTAAGGGACCAGATCTACTACAGGTGAGTCATTAAGGACAAAGTTGGCAGTGTTCCCGGCCAGACTTGGGGACACATTATTTTTTTTTTGAAGGACCACGAGGAATATTTCATTCATAAGAAACAAAGTGAGGGGAAAAAAAGAGGAAACAATTTTTTTTTTCTTTTTTTGCGAAAGGATTCGAGTTGTTAGTGTTTGGAGGGAGGGAGCGGCCTTCACTGGCGGAGTCAGGCACGCCCCTCGGAGCCCCTCTACCCCTCTCCAGGCAGGTACGAGCACTGCTCAAAGTGGGATGCTCACACCCACTAGATATCAGAGTTAGCCACGAATACAAATAACAAAATTGGGGAAACTTAAACGATGATGATGATGTTATATTCAATGCGGCGAGGGGGGGGGGGGGGGGTGTTTGACGGCAAGTGGCGCTTGTAATGTAAACACCGACCCCACCTCAAACGATACACTCCTCCAAGGACTTCGAAGCCTCGTAACCTATGGCCCTACAAAAGTCATGGCCGAACTTGGAAAAGAAAATAAATCTATACATTGACCAGATACGTGCTTGATCGTGGTGATCGTCATCCTGGATTCCAAATATTTCATAACTCTAAAATGACATCTCGTCATGTACGATTTACCTCGCTGCTACGACCAAACTGAAAATAAAACGCCTATAAATGATTTATAATTAACGACAGACGAAGGAGAGGAAGTGCACTGATGATGTGGCTGAGAATACCTCCGTTGAGATAGGCGTCACTGTGACGAGAGAGAGAGAGAGAGAGAGAGAGAGAGAGAGAGAGAGAGAGAGAGAGAGAGAGAGAGAGAGAGAGAGAGAAACCTCTGTGACTCCAGGATATCCCCAGGCGGCAATGAAAGTTGCCAGCCAACCTGACTTGCTCTCAAGCTTAAGAACGTCCCTATCCGAAAATTATGAAAAAAAAAAAACACACACAACTTGCGTTCTTGATGCACGGCTTTGCTAGGGCAACATGTTGTGTATTGCGGCTGTGAACTACTAGTTAGCGTATTGGGAGAAGAATGGAAGGTGTAGGCAATCAATAACTTGTTAAAACATATACGTAAGGATGAAAGAAAACGGTTATTTTTTAAAACTATATTCAAACATTTTTTGCAAGTGCAGTGATATATATATATATATATATAATGTGTGTGTGTGCGTTACCGTATTCGATCTGTCTGTGGTTAGCTAACAAGTCACCTCGGCGAGAAACTCCTTGCTCCAAAGGGGTTCATCAGTTCCCTGCTCCTTATTGGAGTG
The DNA here is from genome assembly GCF_036320965.1 of Panulirus ornatus. NCBI lineage: Eukaryota > Metazoa > Arthropoda > Malacostraca > Decapoda > Palinuridae > Panulirus > Panulirus ornatus. Next base: position 10,424,778 of record NC_092252.1, on the reverse strand, counting down.
CAGTGTTAAAAGCTGCAAAAGCCCCATAATATGGGTCCAGGTGTGTGTGTGTGTGTGTGTGTGTATATATATATACGAACTAAGTGCATATGAACGCACACTTCCATAGAACATACGTACAGGGGTCCCGGGTTCGATCCTGGCTGTGGGAGGTTTGTATGTTTATATATATATATATATATATATATATATATATATATATATATATATATATACAAAAAAAAACGCGATTCAGGAAAAGGCTGGAGGTCTCATGGAAAATCAAACACGATCTGAGCGCTTACGTGAGTGCTTTCACTTCATGAAGAAGACAGATTAAGCAAATCCAGCTAAAAAAAAAGCTCGGATATTTGTTTTATTTTCAAAGTGAATACCAGCATATATATATATATATATATATATATATATATATATATATATATATATATATATATATATATATATATATATATATTGACAGATAATCACATAAAGCCCTCCAACAGCAAGGACTCGAACCAGGGACATTAGTGTGGTAGCTGGAAACTCGAACCGCTCGGCAATGATCACCCCTAACAGGAAATGACTACTCGATTACAAGTAATCGAATAGCCTTCGTCTCACATCCATGAAAATGCGCGTTCACATGCACTATATCCGTGTTTATATATAAATACACATATGAACAAAGTGCATATGAACGCGCACCTTCAAAGAACATACATACAGGGGTCCCGGGTTCGATCCTAGCCGTTGGAGGATTGTATGTTATATAGATAGATAGATAGATAGATAGATAGATAGATAGATAGATAGATAGATGCTGAAAACCACGAGGAAAATGAAACACTATAAGTTCCCATGTAATTCAGTTATTAACTGTAACTGCTTTACCTTGAAAAATATCACTGAATCCTCTTTTCTTGAATACACAATGATTTGTAACATCAATATCAGCGAAGGTCTAGACAAACTTGATAGCTTTGTCGCAAGCAAAAAATTTCAACAGTTCACTTTCCTGTCCACATAGTAACCTTTTTATGACAAGCATGGTGCCCGACACGAGCACCACCGTCCGGTAACGCTTGTCTACCAATGGCGTCTTAGCTACGTCTCTTCCTTGTATACCAACTGACTGTTCTACGTCTTTTATGTCATTCTTGTATGTTCTCTGACGATGTGATCATTACACGAAAGTGCACTTGGGAACTAATCATGTTTCATATACCCCGTGGTTATCAGCATATACTAGATTAACACGCACCACTGTGACCTCTTAATATATAATATATATATATATATATATATATATATATATATATATATATATATATATGACGGATATAATCTTATTCTTGCTCGCCGTTTTCCGCATTAGCGAGGTAGCGCAGGAACAGACGAAGAAAAGCCTTTTTCGCTCACATCCATCTCGTTCGTTCATGTAATATACTGGCGCTTCCGGACTTTCGCTTGTTTGAGGTTAAACCGCCAGAGAACACCCACCTTTGGCATGTCTGCATCATCGTCAGTACACAAAACAGAGAAGTCTCGTCTGAGAATTTCTCGTTTCAATGGAGTTCATCTTCACCCTGTTGTTGAGTACAGCCCAGGAGGGGAATATTATGACACCAGAATCTAGAGGGCCGTGTTACAGGGAGAGGCTAAGAGAGGCTTTTCAAATTCGCATTGTGGATGGTTCCACACATACAGGAGGTTATGGGCGGCTCCCTGATGCTACACAACGTTCAGGATGGTTCCAAGCACATATCAGGTTAAGGAGGAGTGAAGGAAGCGATGCTGGTTCTCTGATACATTTCTGTTCTACAAATACTATTAGTAAGGCTAGCACAGGCAGGAGCAACATAGTACTTGTAACGCTTTTGGACGACGGAAGCGCAACTCCCGCCGACGGAAGCTCTGTGCCGTATGAGAGATTTTTCCCTCACATCTCATCGCTAATTTCCTCACGACCTTGTGCCGGTGACCGCGTCCCTCACTGGCGGACGGAAGTGATGCCTCTCTCGTGAAGAGGAAATAAGGTCAAGCTTTGATTCACCGAGACTCGGTGCACATCTACGACTGCAGATGGGTCATCAAATCGGTGGACATGTTGGCAAAACCGTGGCACGGGGAAGCTCAGTTGAGACAAAGAGCAAACAGCCGTCACATCCAGCAAGGTTAGGGAAGGTGTGTGTCTGTGTGTGTGTTGCCAGGAGGTCCAGACTGATGGCGTGCCAAGACCGCCTTGTTTTTGCTATACAAAAGCTAATTTCGTGCTGAAAAAATTATATACAGAGAGATCTCCATTTCCTTATAACGAGGAAATGTTAGACACCGGTCTAAGGGCTTTATATATATATATATAAATACATATTTTTAGCAATCAACAGCCCAATATATCATTGACGTGTGCATTGCTTAACATGTCCTTGTTCGTTCACCAGCATACAGCCTGACACTTGAACTTTCGACGTAGCGTCCTCGAATGCACAGACTAGTGGGGAGACAGAGAGAGTGAAAGAATCAGACCGATCTACGCTGGCGGCCACACAAGAGCCATAGCGCTGGCAAGAGGATTCATACACCGCGTGAGAAAGTAAATGTACGGGATTCGAATAACAGGGTCGAGACTGGTTGCCTGAACCGACCCTGAACGCTTGTGGGGCAGACCCAAACGTGGGCAGACTTCGTAAGGCGTGGTGATGATTTTCGTCGAGGCGCGGACAGTGACTGTGACAAAGCGAACTTGCGAGAGAAAAAAAAAAAAAACACCGGCTCGCTTAAGTTCGGTATGCCCACCAAGTGATGAGAGGACATGAGATAAGGGACAAATCACGAGAGATGAAGGGAAAGAAAAGGAAAGGTAGATGGGAGAGAAGGAACTATAGACGTGTATGAACGGATGTGAAGTGATAAGATATGGGAATGTGAAGGAAGGGCATGCAAGGAAAAGGAATGAAACTTGGACATGAAAATGAAACAAAGATGGAAGAACGAAAGGGGTAAAGGGGAGAAAATGAAGTGAAGAGAAATAAACAAGGAAAAGAGACTGTGCAGTGAAGGTTAGATAACAATGAAGTGAGGATTAAAAAAAAAAGATGTAAGGATAAATGAAGAAAAAAAAGGAACGTAAAAAAAGGTAAAAAGGTACGAGAGATCAGTGATCAATCTTCGGGAAGGACATGAGAGTCACGCCTGAAGACGTGGGAAGGGGCGATATTACTGGGCTGTAAGAGGAGGTCACGTGGGGAGGGCCAACGCTGTTGAGTTGTGAGAGGAAGTCACGTTGGGAGACGTGTGCGGAAGGCCGATGCTGTTGGGTTGTGGGAGGAGGTCACGCCTGGAGACGTCGGGAGGAGCATAGAGAGGTTGTGAAAATCCTGCCAGATGACGTGGGAAGGGGCAAAATGTTTCGGTTGTGGAAGACGACTGAAGCCTTGGGAGGAGACGGTATCCAGTGCATGCCAGAGATCGCCTCGCCCAGGGGCGTGGGAAGCTACCAAAGCCGCACAACTCACACGTTAAGCACGAGGCAGCCGTTGCTAACGGCAAAAATCAAGTGAAACCGAACAACACCACAGGGTCGGTGAGAACGGCCCGGCTATCCTGACTCTTCCCCGAGAAAGAACACAGATACGAGACTCATCATCATGGAGCAAAGCGTCCCTGGAACCCGTGTATCTCATCCAAAACCCGCCTCAGTCCCGCTCCTCCTCATCCAACAGCTAAGAGGTCATTTCTACTTCATACATGTATTTTTTCCGTCGTGGTTCTTCATAAGTTACTACTGTCGGTGTAATTATGAATGAAACTAATAACAATGAATGAGGAAGGAGTGCCAGTCAAGTCATGGCAATGGTATACCAGTCACAACGCTCGTGGAACTTGTGTTCACTGTGACGGTAGGAAGCGGTACCACTCACAACTGTCATGGTAGTGGTGTCCGTCACATAGCCATGGTAATGCTATGTCACACACACCCATGGCAGTGGCGTTTACCACACAATCATGGCAGCGGTACAAGTCACAACATGAGTGCTGTGATGACTGTCACACGCATCACTCACACCAGACGGCATGTCCAACACCCATCTTACGACGGGTACATAAGATGGCAATGGTCATTTCCCCTACGGGGGTCCAACTCTCCTCTCTACCAACACCTCATGAAACACACTGGCGTGTCATGCGCTCATCATCTCACCACTCATCAGTAGCCATGTCATCGCCACTAACATGTTTTTCTCCTCTCTCTTTCTTCCAGACAACAACAGCATGTTCTCGAGAGCGAGCGTCGCCTTGGGGAACGCCTTGTGCCTAGTCATCCTTGTCCTCTTCACCGTCCCCACCGCAGCCCAATTCAGGTACGACGCGTCCCCGCTAGCACTAGTACGATCCCCCGACACAAACGAACACTGTACATTTCTACATGTAGGTAATGAGTAGTGGAAACACCTACAGTCCTCTGGAGATGGGAAAAAAGAGGAGAGAGAGAGAGAGAGAGAGAGAGAGAGAGAGAGAGAGAGAGAGAGAGAGCACCACACGGCGTCCGTGCGTGTCGGCGCACGCGAGGAAGCACCACCAACACGTCCCCTCAGGTATGACCGACCCCGGGCTGCACGTGACCTTGGCCAGATTGTTCCTAGCCAAGGCCACAGGTCATGCCATCATACCTATGGGTCACCTCCGTGCTTAAAGTAGCCAAAAGAAGCCTGTGCTGGTGGTGAGATCATGACTTACACAGCAACTAGCCATGAACCAACAGGGCACACGACATATTCTACCAAAGTCTACCAGACGCGCACACACACGCCAGCGGAGAATGAATATAGAAATCTCAGTGAAGAGCACTCAGCTTTACAGTACTTTCGGATTCGTTTGACAAACATGTTTGGCGACCACGAGTCGTCTGGCGTGATACTGTGACCTTTACACAATTTCTTTTCCCTTTCTGAGATTTCTTTTATTCTCGTTCTTCACATAAATGACTCGCAAACCAAGTGAAAGTTGTAAAAGAAGTGATACCTTCTGATGCACTGGACAGTCTCACCAGCAGCATTCACTGTGCGGTGCAGGATGTATCTGTAATGGTATTTTGTGGAATACAGCTGTGTACAGTTGTTGTGTGGTGTACAGGTGTTGTCTGGTATACATTTGTTGTGTGGTGTACATATGTTGTGCGGAGCACATTTGCTGTGTGGTGTACATATGTTGTGCGGTGCACATATGCTGTGTGGTGTACATATGTTGTGCGGTGCACATTTGGTGTCTGGTGTACATATGTTGTGCGGAGCACATTTGCTGTCTGGTGTACATACGTTGTGCGGGGCACATTTGCTGTGCGGTGTACAACTGTTGTGTGCTGTACAAAAGTTGCGTGTTGTACTGGTATTGTCTAGTGTAAATCTGTTTTGTGGGTCACAATAGTTTTGTGGCGTACAGGTGTTGGACGGTGAACAGGTGTTGAGTGGTGCCAATCTGATGCATTGCGTGCAAGTATTGGGTCATTCGAAGCGTGTGGTGTACAGATAATGTGTCGTGTACAGGTGATGTGAGGTGTGCTGGTACATGGTAAAATATGTGGGGTATGCAGGTGTTGCATGATGCTAGGGTGTGATGTGCAGGTGTTGTATGGGAATGGATAGTGATATGAAGGTATTATATCATGGAGTGAGGTGTGTGCAGGCAGGTACCTGGAGCATGGTTAAGAAAATGTGGTGTACAGGTGTTGTATGATGCTATAGTGTGGTCTGTAGGTGTTGTAAGGTGAAGGACTTGCGGTATGCAGGTGTTGTGTGGGACTAGACGTGTGGTTTGCAGGCTTATTGTGGTAATACGCGTGTGGTATGTAGGTAATGTTTGGCATTAGACAGAAGATGCGCAGGTGTTATATAAGGTACAGGACGTGTCGTGTGCAGATGTTCTGTATTACGTGAGGTGTGCAGGTGCTATGTTTTTTAAGGTGTTTGGGGTATAGGAGCAGGGTAGGACAGCAGGTGTAGGACGCAAGTGTTGCGTGTTACGGTCGTATAGGAGCGGTGTGGGAGAGAAAGTGTGGTGTACAGCTGTTCTTATGTGGCTCAAGATACGTAGCGTGCAGGTGTTGTTGTGTGGTGCGCGACGTGTGGTGGGCAAGTGTTGTGTGGTGAACGACGAGTGTTGAGTAGCTGCTGTGGTGTGTGGGTGTCCTGCAGTGCACGGGGCGGTGTGCAAGTCTTCTGTGGTAAGGAACGTGTTGGGTGCACGAGCCGTGTGGTACAGGACATGTGGTGATCATGTGTTATACCATCACCTCACCTGAGAGGCTATCGTTTGTCCATCCGTTCCGTTAACTAGGCACTGTTGACTCTATCTCCCCCTGATAACCTTATCACTTATAAAGCCACTTCCCCAGCGACAGGGCACCGTTTGGCCCTTTCACAACACTGACTTATCTCTATCCCTCGCAGGAAACAGAGTCCATGGGGCTGGAGCTGCGTCAACCAGACATGCATCAAACAGGATAACAACGCTCTCCAGAAACCGCTCGACCTGTACACGTGCAAGCTCACGTGCGGAAGAGACGGCGTGCTATGGCCTCGACCTACCGGGCTCGTCCATATTGGAGACCAAGTGAGTTCTCGGCGCCAGGAGGAGGAGGGGAGGGGGTGTCTTCATGGCGCAGTTTTCTTGGGGTAGTTTTCATTTCGGGATGTACTGGTGTCGAGGCTCTCCCAGTAGGGGTTCTTGTTGCTGTGTAACTACACGCCAGGCTACCTGGCACTGACATTCTTGCCTGCTGTTGCGTGCACTATAATCAACTGCTCCTTGCAACGATTCACATCTCTCGCATCCTCTGTCAAGAGTATGTCACCCTCTGTGGGTGTGTGCAGGAGAGCACAGCCACCCTTCATTCACTATACCAGATGACAACTGTTATATCTATTATGTACAGCGTGAAGTCATCCAAGTGTCTCTGACCACAATTTCCTCCTCCTCTTCTACCCCCCAACCCAGACGGTCCACTTCCTGTCGGAGTCACTGGCACTGCGCAATGTGACCGCCCTCACCGACGAAGTAAAGGATCTGATCAAGAAAGCTTTCGACATCTTCAAGAGCAATGTTGACCAGATCGTACCCGACGGAGCTGGCAGACCTATCACCATGGGACCATTTAGAAAGAAGGTAATGAGATCTGATTCCTTTTACAGTGTAAAATCTTACTAATGACAAACGTTATGGACTTTTGATTATGGATATTCGGGCTTTTGGATATTCAGGATCCTACGATAAAACTGAAGTTTTTACATAGGAAACAACTCAAGAAATAATGATGCTTTTAAGTTTTATTTTTTGTTTATCACTGTTGGTAGTGTATTACTCAGTTCAACTGGGCCTCTATTATCCTAAGATTTAAGATCATGAAATGAATTAGTTCCCGGATCTTGTCTTGACTGCCGTTCGCCCAGCACTATCACTCTCACTTTAACCCTTGCACCGGTGTATGATTATGACATATCCGTTGATTAATCAGCAATCGCTGAATCGCCGAGGAAATTTCTTTAATGAGAATATTCAGCTCTTATATGTCTTGAGCCCAACCTGATTAAATATATATATATATATATATATATATATATATATATATATATATATATATATATATATATATATATATATATATATATATATGTTATCCCTGGGGATAGGGGAGAAAGAATACTTCCCACGTATTCCCTGCGCTTCGTAGAAGGCGACTAAAAGGGAAGGGAGCGGGGGGCTGGAAATCCTCCCCCCTCGTTTTCAGTTTTCCAAAAGAAGGAATAGAGGAGGACGCCAAGTGAGGATATTCCCTCAAAGGCACAGTCCTCTGCTCTTAACGCTACCTGTGTGTGTGTGTGTGTGTGTGTGTGTGTTCCAAAACAGAAAAATCAAAAACCCTACTACATTTACATTTAGCTTTTCTATATCAGTTACTTTTTCGTGTGCTGTGGCAAATTGTACCTTACTTCAGAGTGCTGAAGCAGGGATAGGGGTGTTCACTGTGGTCCATACAGTACTCGGTCATATAGAGCACAGCTGCCATGTTCACGGTGATTTAATCAATCCATCCAACCATTTTAGGTGACAGATCACCGAGTGGTGGTGGACGTCTGGGTGAGCGGGACGGCTACCAGTCTGACGCTGGAGACTCCAGAGGACTACACCCTGAGCATCAACACCCGCGGCACCCTCACCGTCGCCAAGATCCTCGCCACCAACTTCTTCGGCGCGCGCCACGCCCTCGAGACGCTCTCGCAGCTGATCGAGTACGACGAGGTGACCTCAGTGCTCCAGGTGGGAACCGAAGGACCTCCTTCCCTCGTCTACTCTGGACTTATGTTTACCGCCGCCATGTGGGTGTTTATCACGGGCTGATGTAAAATGCTTATTTTGCAGATGGTGTCCACGGCGGCAATCACCGACTCTCCGGTCTTCAGGTACCGCGGCATACTCCTGGACACGTCGCGCAACTTCTTCAGCGTGAGGGCCATCGAACGAACCTTGGATGCCATGGCGGCCAATAAGCTCAACACCTTCCACTGGCACATCACGGACTCGCAGTCCTTCCCTATGTATCTGGACAGTTTGCCCAAGATGGCCTTCTACGGCGCCTACTCTTCTCGTCAGGTCTACCGTCCCGCAGACATTCGACACCTGGTGGAGTACGGCCGACTTCGGGGAATCCGTGTCCTGCCGGAATTGGACACCCCAGCTCACGTCGGCAATGGATGGCAGTGGACCGAGAAGCATGGACTAGGCAAAGTGGCCGTCTGCTTTAACCAGGTTTTTATCACCGATAAAAAGTTAATAATTACACACACACACAGGGTGTCCATCCTCCCCTCAGTGTTGGTCGACAAATGGGTAACTTGCTTAGGCCGGGGTGAGTCTGTGTGTATGTGCATACGCACGTAGAAGTAAAGAAATGATAAACGTACACAAGGTTAAGTGACAGGGTTGTACGAGTGTAAAACTCTCTCCCCTTAGAACACAACCAATAATCGCACACGCACACACACACACACACACACACACAACTCTGGCTGTATAAGCCTTGTGCATGACGTGCTACCAGCGACAGGGCTTCACGTCTGGGTATCTGTATAGTTATCATGTTGAGTCTGCTGACGGTTAAAGGTCATCTTGGTGAAAGTTATCAATACCACACGTGATTTCAACTTCTTGCACACATGTCCTAATACAACTTTATCTTTCGATCGAACACGAAAAATCGCGAAAACCAAAACGTTTGTACGAATTTCAAAAACATAACTTCGAAAGACAAGTGTGAATGTAAAACGATATAGAATTTCTTATGAGGAATTAATTTCTGACTGATGGTCATAATTTCCTCTTTAAATATTTTTCGAAGATTTTCATTCAACAAAAGACATCCAGGCCCAGCCATAGGTAACGACAACAAGGGCGTTGGACACAAACATCTTAAAACCAATTACAAAAAGAATTTACGTGTGTGTGTGTGTGTGTGTGTGTGTGTGTGTGTGTGTTTACACAAACACACCACATAAATCTTGAGTGTAATGTATTATTTTCTTCATTATGTTGAGTATACATCAGAGCTCATCGTTAGAGATGAACGGACTTGCTTCTTCGTACGTCTAAAAAATTTCCGTAAAAAAATCAAAATCTTGTTTTTTCTTAACACGAGAGAATATATGTGTAATGATTCCAGAAATATCTCGACAAAACATCTGAAGAAAAAAAAAAAACATATTTTTGTTGGTGTTAAATCCAGGTTGAGGTGGTAGGGCAGGTCGTCGTTCACCGGTGAGAGTGTTCCTAAGGTTACATTATGGTGATGCCTCCGCTCTTTGTCTCTCCCCTCCACCCAACAGGAACCCTGGCAGTCTTACTGCGAGGAGCCGCCCTGTGGACAGCTCAACGTCGCCAACAACAACAGCTACACCATCCTGGCCCAGATCTACAAAGAGATGGTCGACCTCTTCGGTCCTCTTGACCTCTTCCATTTCGGAGGAGACCAGGTAAGGCAGCTCAACGCTTTCCTTTTCCACCCACCCACCCTTAGCCCTTCCATCCATTTCCCCCGGTCTTTTCCACTCTCTTCCTCTCCCCTTTTCTTACCCCCAACAATCCCCTTCAAGTCTCCCCCAATCTCGTAAAGTCCTCTCCCTCTCCACCTCATCTCCCCACACTCTCACTCCTCCTGCTCCTGAAATTCGACTATGCCTTCCCTCGTCTAATGAAGCTGGGGAGGCTAGAGGGTAGGTTCTGGGACCTAGGCCTCAGCATCTGGGACCTACACCAGCTGCAGGTTGACGAGAAGAAACAGAAGAACAGCCTCTTAGCCTTAGCATCATATTCATGTAGAAAGATGCATATTAAATAACTATGGCAACGGTACTCGCATTGTTTCAAAACAACAATTCAAAGATTTATTCTTGTGGTATGGCATTCCACTATACATGGGACCTACCGCATCCGTCATTATGTCTGTCTTCAACAATAACTTTTTTAAAAATACGTCATGAGCGAAATTCTGTTCAGGTCCCATGCTCCCACGTAATCAGCAAATGAGAACCTACTTAACCTTCACGGTGGAATTATTACTCGTTCAGGTTCTTTATGAATTAAGTGATTTAAGTCACTCTCAAAACCTAGGTCTTGCTGGCCTACTAGCCCACGACTGGTCTGACGTCCCAAGGATGAACGTGGGTGACACAAGTGGACCAATCCACGATCGGTCTGACGCAGTGTCCAAATCCACAAGAAACATTAGTTGAAAGGACACAATTCTTTGACGGACGGATACAAAGTTGCCTTTGAGGTCACCGTCTATGTTATCCACTTGATAATCGTTTCTCAGTACAAATATGTATGAAGACTAAAAACGTTTACTCTCGCGTGTTTCCTAAGAGCAAACATAAAATGCGATACATATAATAACTTGTGTTCTGTAACTTTACGGTCTTGTGGGGTTAGCAGGAAAACCACTGATGGTTTAATTATTACATTTACCAAACTTTCGTATCACTATCCGGATACACTACGTAGTTTACAACAAGACAGTACGACCCTTGGCTACGACAACAGAGGTGACCACATCATCATCATCATACCCAAGGGTCATACCGTCGACCTTTCTACCTGTCCACCACCCTTCTCCTCCTCCTCTCTATCCCAGCCATCCTCCCGTCCACTCAGTCACCTGCTCGACCACACTGCCAGACAGCGTCATAATCTCACTATGCCATACTAACACCTTACGACTTGATCCACAAGCCACCTTCATAATCTAGGTCTCCTCACGGTACGTCTGATCTGGGGGCAGTGAGCCTCCCGTCTGTGAACTAAATATTCGCACACTCTCCTGTTTTTCTTTTGACGAAAAACATCAATTTTTATATCCCCGCCTTCGCCCTAACTCAAAGCTGAACTGATGCCATCAGATTACCTTAAACCTTGTGCAAATTTTCATTGTTTTCCTGTGGATTAAATGAAACAGGAAAGAAAACGTATTACCGGCGTCCCTTATGATTAATGTGTGTCCTTTTTCATCCACTAATCTCAGGTGAACCTAAACTGCTGGAACGAGACGGAGGATATCCAGGCTCACCTGGAGAAGAAAGGCGTCGGTTTGGGCGCTGATTCCTTCTACCAACTGTGGGGCGACTTCCACGCGTCGGCGTACAGCCTCCTGTCTGAGGCCAACGCGGGCAGACAGGTCCCGGGCGTTGTGTGGACCTCTGACCTCACGCAAGAGGAGAGAGTTGATCGACACTTGAACCCGGAGAACTACATCATCCAGGTCTGGACTAGTGGCCGGGACCAGACCATAGGCCACCTCCTGAGGAAGGGCTATCGCCTCATCCTCAGCAACCACGACGCCTGGTACCTGGACTGCGGATTTGGACACCCGTTTTCTCACGAAGAAAGCTGGTGTGGATCGTACAAAGGCTGGCAGGCCGTTTACGACAACAGTCCAGTCAACATCGCAGTTAACCTTACTGGATCTGCGCACAGTGAACTTCTGCTGGGTGGCGAAGCCGCCCTTTGGAGTGAGCAGGCAGACGAAGCAAATATAGATTCAAAGGTGAAAAACTAAGTAGCTAGGATAATCATTTTTTTCCCCCGTTTTCAGTACACTGTAGAATATTACTAGTGAATGAATTACACCTGACATATCAATTCCACTCGGTGCAACCTTCGACATTATCATTCATTTTCACATCTCCCGCAGCTGTGGCCTCGTGGGTCGGCGCTAGCGGAACGCCTCTGGACCAACCCTCGCACCAACTGGGAGCGCGCCACCACCCGCCTCATCCACCACCGCCAACGGATGGTCAGGAGAGGTGTCATGGCCGAGCGGATCCAGCCTCAGTGGTGCCACCAAAACGAGGGCCTCTGCTACCTGTAGATGCGCCAGCAGGAGACAAGGCAACGGCTGTACATTCACAACTCTTTAGAGAACCGGTAGGTGCTACCGTCGCTGGACGTCACCTTCGTGTCCAGAGGGTGCCCGCGAGTCTCTACCAGAACGACGGCACGACACAAGTGCCACAGGCCCGCGGAACATAGTAACTCTCGTTTAAGGTATAACATATCATAGGACGCCACCTGGCCCGACCTTACTACTTAAGCCATACCATAACATAACCCCCTCGGGCAGGACGGTACGATCCTTCAGCACACTGGCACTACCCTAGGGTAGGGTTGGCATGGCCTTGGACCTGACCCTTTACAATCAAGGTTAATAGGCAGATAATCGCACCCTAGGGGCGTCCCATCAGGCTCAAATGGTTAACACACGAGGATTCCACAGAGCAAGGAGAGAGAGGGGTGGCCGGGATAACAAGTTTCAATGCGCGATCCTGCAAGGCAGGAATTGCGACTCTGCTTTGGCATGCTCATGAAAACGTCGCAATGAATTCTCGCGCAGGTCAACCATTCCAAAACTGACAACTCCGTCAGGCAAGTAGGAAAAGATTCGATTCATTAATTAACACTGAATGTTTACAAGGGGGTTTAATTATGATATGGTTTTAAAGAGACAGTAAAAATATGTTGCTAACACACATCAAAATACCTGCATCATCTCCAGACAGATATAAGTGAGAGTTAATCGTCGGGTATGGGCCTACCAACATCTGTAGACAGAACAGCACAATGCAAACTCAGTATCACACTCAGTATCACCATCAGGAACACATACGCCGGCAACCATTTCGACGAAAACACTTTCAAGGGTCGAAAAAAGATGTCAAGAAGAGTTCTTTTAAGGCCTACCGTCACTTACACACCGTAACAAGACCTGTTCATATAGATACTATCGAACAATTGGCAAGACGCACCTTTAACATCACACAACAATTACATTCCTGAATTCTTAAAACAAAAAGAAAAAAAAAGAAAAAAAAACACGATTTGGTATTTAAATGAAAGGTGGTCTGATGGTGACGCCTGCCAAGCCCTCACTGGAAGGAAAGGTCTCAGTGAGAGAGATCTATTAAAACTATTACAAGCATCTCTTGGGTTGTATAAATTATTTGGTGTAGATCATCATTCATTAGAGATAGTGTTATTAGTATATATATATATATATATATATATATATATATATATATATATATATATATATATATATATATATATATATATATATATATATAATTCTAAATGTTACTTATTTTACTATTTTTAATCCTACTACGACTACTACTAAAAATTATCATGAATATTATTATGAGTGATCATTATTATTATTATTATTATCATTATTATTATTATTATCATTATTATTATCATTATCATTATCATTATAGTTTTGGTAAATTCTATCATCATATAACTGACCACCATCATCATCATCATCATCATCATCACAGTGATCAGAAAAATTCATCATTCAAGTTTATGTGGTAGATCCGTTGGTGTGTACAGCAGCTCCCACCCGCTCTGCCTCAAACTTCACTGCACAGCACTAGCCGCTTGAGCACGACGTGTTGAGGGGTCGTACCGTCGTGCTCATGGGTCGTACCGTCGTGCTCATGGGTCGTACCGTCGTGCTCATGGGTCGTGCCGTCGTGCTCAAAGTAGTAAAAAAAAAAAAGGCCAAGAAATCGAGCAACTTAAATACTATGATCAATGTTACCTTGATGTGTCCTTTATTATTTCATCAACATAATTAACATTCATACAATAAAATGTATTGCTTTCATACATATTTTTTGTGATATTGTATTCCTATGCGAAATACAGACACTGTGAATTATTTTCAGCATGACGTCTTCTCTTTTGAGAATTAGCCTTAATTATAATTATGATATATATATATATATATATATATATATATATATATATATATATATATATATATATATATATATATATATATACATATATATATATATATATATATATATATATATATATATATATATATATATATATATATATATATATATATACACACGATCATACAATAACTGTACTTCCAACATAATATTATGTTGAAATCCCCAGACATCGCGGTAAGATTACTGACCTGTATAGATAGAACTATTTATGTAAATAACCTTCTCAAGTCAATACATGTGCCATGACCCTCACTGGTTTTCTTAAGACCCCCCAAACCGCGTCCTGTTACGTCATGGATAAAGCATACACCAACACCAAAACACGTGTCACCAACAGACACACGTCGCTACCAGACACACGTCACAACCTGACACAGAATCACCACCAAACACACGTCACAACCACACGAAGGTGTGACCACCAGACGTGTTGGTCACACGTCACCAAGACACAAGTGACTTCCAGACAGGCGTCACCACTAGACAACACGTCATCAAAAAAAAAGAGACACGTCGCCAACAGACAAGTGAACTTCTGACACACGTCAACACCAGACGCACGTCACCAACAGACACTTGCTGCTACATCATCAGACACCACGCCGCGCAAGCCGCACTCGACAGACGTTAGCAAAAACACACCAATTTTCCCCAACCTAAATACAAGGGTGAGTGCCGCTATGGTTATCCTACACTTCAGCCCCCAAGTAAAGGTAGATCCGTCATTCTACCAGAAGGTAAGCCGGTGCCTGGCTTAATCTAACGACACCACCACTCCAAGTCTCACGTGGTAAAGATGGCAACTTCTGTGTCCCCGTTAGAGTCACATGACGTCCAAGGTCAAGGAGAGTACAGATGACATCTGCCCAGGCGAAGGGCCGGACATTGCGAAGTACTCTAGTCTTACCGTCATGGGAGCAGCACATGTATGGAACGCACTATTCCCCAGGAGCCTTAAGGACCACCTGAAGAAAAAAGTCGCTCATCCACTACCATACATACTGAACAGCTCTTAACCTACCTCCTGACATGTTTTCTCTATACCAATACGCAGCTTCTCTATACACATACCCCTAAAATGCCCTAGATATGTCACTGAAAATGTTAAAACAGCAAAGCAGTCAAATTTCAACAATCCTACACCAAACATCGTTACGCTTTGCAAATACCTTTTGTTTCCTACCTTTGTCCACACCTCTTCTTCCCTTCCAAAACATCCAATAAAAGAAGGACTTAAGCAGGCAAATGGGAGACATTATAACGCAAAAGTAGAGAATGTTAAAATATAACCCTACTGTAACAGAGGTGGATTCTATCGGTACATCTTACAAGTATCAGACCCTTGTAGGTTCGTTAGGCCTGCCAGTGAGAGTTACATCCTGGCTATGGATACCCTGTGTGACCCCTGTAATCCTTTTGCGCTAACACTCACAGGATGAGCAAGGGGTGCACAATAAATTTGCGGGGAACACCGGCACAAATCAAATCAATATAGACACTACTGAAGAACCGTAAGCCCATCCACAAACTGTCGGTCGACTTGCTTATTCTCGTTACACTTGTGACGCTTCGCCAGTCTGTCTACCAACTAAAGGAAGGACCACGGGAGAAAAGTCTAGACTCCTTCCTCTGTACGCCATTCTAGATAATCACACACATACAACATTAAAACCCTCTCGTAGGAGCACAATTATCGTTGAGTCCTCTAATTTGCACCACCCGTACCACTTGACCACATCATCCGAACGGACAGAAAATACACAGCAACATATGGCACACCACCCATCACCAACGTCACTCCTGATAACCCAAGTGACAGCAACCTAGGAGCCAAGTGCACGTATACCCGACCAGGCCAGAACGCCCGCTCCGCACCCAGGAGCGTTTCCGAGCATCTGAGGTGCAGTCTTGTGTTTATTTTCGGTGTAGGGAGACGTATCAAGTGAAATAAGGTTTGAATATTAAATGGATACAATTAATACATTAACATTAAATGGATACAATTAATATATTAATAATACAGTACCAGAAAAACCTATAATGTCGGCGCACGCTCAAAAAATCACTAGATACCGTTTCAACAGGTAACACCGGCATGTGCCAAAACAGGAATCCCCAAGGAACCAACCAATCAGACAGCTTGCTGCACCTACGATGAAATACAAGTTATCGTTGCCACACTTCGGGAACACAGCGGTAGGCGGACATTAGGTACCTATTGGCTAATTGTTACAGTACTGCTGCCCGGGTAAGTTATCCCAACCCTCATACTTACTCTCATATGCCATGATAGTTCGCCCTAACCCCTCACTTTCCATGACAGGACATCCCGACCTTCACTTGTCATGACCGGTCACCCTCAAATCCCATGACAGGTTATAGATGCCAGCCGCTGTGAGAGCCCCACCCCGACACCATACCGAGCCACAAAAGGTCAAACTGACCGTTACCTTACTACGGTCCCTGGCAGGTCAACGGCCCCTCAGAAGACAAGAAGCGTCACCGTTAACAGTAAGCCTAGCCTAGCTTCCGCATGGCGCCAGGTTTTCAGGAAACAGCTAACTTCACCTGGCCTCAACTGCCACTGTGTGATAAACTTATCACCTGACTTTTTTTTTTATCAAATCAATTCGATGATGTATCATCTGGTTGGTGACCTGGCTGGTGACTGTACCAGGTGAAAGGCTGGTGACTGCCACACAGCCTAGTCAAATGCTCGCTGCTCTACCTCCCTTTCTCTCTATCTAGGTCTTAACTCATTAAGCAAGACTTTTTTTTTTTTCATGTGCAGGAAATTTCCTGAAGGTGGAGTTCTGAATTTGTGCTGCTGGTTCACTGACTGCCTGGATGAGTACACTGAACAGTGACAAAGTCAAGTCGCTCTTTCAGGCTACTCAAAGCACTTTCATTGGTAAAATGTCTCTATATTTTTTTTTTTCCAAATTCTATGGATGATACGTGATTAGCTTCATTTTTGTCCTTTCTTTTATTTATCATTGGTTCTCAAATCTGACTCGGCTTATTCATGAATTTCTACATTACATATACAATTTGGACCTACATTCTTGCTGGCAAAGGCCGGCACAGTGGGCAGGTCTCGAACCAAGGTACTGCGTCACAGAGGAGCAAGTACACACTAGTGACCGTTGCTACAGTGTCTCCTCAACCCTCACAGAGGTATATTAAACTGCTGCACGACGAGTAAGAGCAGTTTTACTGCAGCAGAGCAACCATTGACGACACCAATATTAGCGTGAGGAGAACTCACCCCATATCGAGAGAAAAGGTTACGATGAATGTCACGTACATCCGGGAAATATTCATAAAGTAACAACAGAAAGTTACAATTACCCACTACGAAAACTCCGTCAGGCAGTAGTGTAATGAAGAGCGTAGTTATGTGCTATTGGAATAAGTATAATTTCAGAGGAACATCAAGTCAATCCACACGAAACAATGTGGACATCAACATACAGACATTGACCTGGCCCTCTGGACGTACAGGGTCCTTTGAAATTCTACATAGATCATAAAACGTTTGAGGAAAAATCGGTACATTACATTACACACACACACGCACACACACACACACACACACACACACACACACACACACACACACACACACACATATATATATATATATATATATATATATATATATATATATATATATATATATATATATATATATATATATATATATATACTATCAAGTGACGCTGACACGTCTCTTTCTACTCAACCCTGGATATGTTATAGGAGTAACTGACAGTCGAAGTTGCTCCTGGAGGACAAAGCTTTCAGCGGAGAATTATGAAAAATAAGTGAGAGGTATAAGACGCTATATGCAACATGGCAACCATCACCTCCTGGAGGCTGAACACATTTGAGCGAACTCTTGGGAGAGCTCCTTACACTCTATGTAGAGGTCGTTCTCCTTAAGCGGACCTTGTATAACTACGGAGATGGATCTCCAGGCGCAACGGTGAGCGTTTGGGCAGCCG
Organism: Panulirus ornatus; assembly: GCF_036320965.1. Classification (NCBI taxonomy): domain Eukaryota; kingdom Metazoa; phylum Arthropoda; class Malacostraca; order Decapoda; family Palinuridae; genus Panulirus; species Panulirus ornatus. Next base: position 10,406,435 of record NC_092252.1, on the reverse strand, counting down.
AGGAGGTGCATCTCGTTGCACTGCGAGTTTACATAACCAAAAAAGGTTCCTTTCCCCTGGCAGGGCAGTGAGAAGTTATGTAACAGAGGAGGTAGACTCTCCCGCGTATGGGGTGTGAGAGTTGGTGCAGCTGCCGAACTGACATAAAACGCAAGTACACTAGACTCGTGTTATGAACGCAAAGCAGGTAACATACGTTTTCATATGAAGTATCACCTGTGTGGGTCCACTGTGTCATAACCTAAGACCTCATATAAGTCATGCCTTGGACAGGCCTGCTGTGTCGTAACCTGACACGAATGGAGGGCTAGAAAGAGAAGTAACACTGGCCTTCCGGTGACCTGACTCCTGCTCAGAGAGATGATGTCCGAGCGAAAGTTGAAGTGTGTGTGTGTGTGTGTGTGTGTGTGTGTTGTCGGGGGGAGGCTGTCTGTGACTGGAACTTTCACGAAAAATGTCTTCCCATAGTGAAAACGCACAGGATGCTAATAAATCTGCATTGGTCAGTGCTAACAAAAAAAAAAAGAAAAGCAACATTATCTTCATGTCAATTCTTAGACTATTGAAACCGTCTAAAACTGAGTTAATACTTCTCACAATACCAAGTAAAGTTACCGGAAAGATTAGTTCCTAGTGCGGTACAGTCCATCAAAATCACTACCCCATGTTGTAAGGGACTATGGTTGGCCCCATCCGCATCTCGACAGGCCCACACCAGTGAACAGCTATGGCCGGAAGTGGTAGTAAATATAATCACTGTTTCGAGTGCCTGCCTGAAGAAGCGTCACAAGAATGGTGGCCGTGAGTTTACTCGCTCCTGACGCAAGCATGAACTTTGAACACACAAAGATGCTGCACCTGAGGGTTCAGAGATAGACACGGGTACCGACTTCGTACAATAACCTATCTTTTGGAAGATGTAGAGAATAACACCTTGAGTGCCACGACAGGTGGAAAAGAAAGGAAGTAACACTAGGAAGCAGAGGGAACGACAATAAACCCTAAGAAGCAGAGGGAACGACACAACCCTAGGAAGCAGAGGGAACGACAATAAACCCTAGGAAGCAGAGGGAACGACAATAAACCCTAGGAAGCAGAGGAAATGACAATAAACCCTAGGAAGCAGAGGGAACGACAATAAACCCTAGGAAGCAGAGGGAACGACAATAAACCCTAGGAAGCAGAGGGGACGACAATAAACCCTAGGAAGCAGAGGGAATGACTCATAAAGCCATCCTAACTCTTCCAGACTGATTGCAACTACTTTTCGCTCAAAGCCTGCAAGCTTCCGCGGACCCTGGACTAAGTGTATAAAACACCGGTTACTTTAATTCAATGAATATCTGGGGAGCTTTTGTTACTGTAAGTATCTGTAAGAAATTCCCACCTCAACGTATGCAGGTATGTATTCAACGAAACCTTAAATGCAGCAAGAATGTTTTGTAAATCTTGCCGGCATGCCAAGAGTGAAGTATCTGAAACATATCAACAAACACGAAACAATGTGGACATCAGCATACAGGACAATGACCTGGCCCTCCGGACGTACAGGGTCCTTTGAAATTCTACATAGATCATAAAACGTTTGAGGAAAAATTCGGTATAATACATTACACACACACACACACACACACACACACACACACACACACACACACATCTCTTTCTACTCAACCCTGGATATGTTACAGGAATCACTGACAAAAAAGAGTGTTTGCTCCTGGAGGTCAGAGCTTTCAGCGGAGAATTATGAAAAATAAGTGAGAGGTACAAGACGCTTTGAGCAACATGGCAACCATCAACTCCTGGAGACAACACATTTGAGCGAACTCTTGGGAGAGATCCTTACACTCTATGTAGAGGTCATTGTCCTTAAGCGGACCTTGTATAACTACGGAGATGGCTCTCCAGGCGCAACGGTGAGCGTTTGGGCAGCTGAGGTGAATCTCGTTGCATTGACAGTTTACATAACCATAAAAGGTTCCTTTCCCCTGGCAGAGCAGTGAGAAGTTGTGTAGCAGGAGGTAGACTCCCCCGCGGTATGGGGTGTGAGAGTTAGTGCAGCTGCCGAACTATGACATAAAACGCATGTACACTAGACTCGTGTTATAAACGCAAAGCAGGTAACATATGTTTTCATATGAAGTATCACCTGTGTGGCTCCACTGTGTCATAACCTAAGACCTCATATAAGTCATGCCTTGGACAGGCCTGCTGTGTCGTAACCTGACACGAATGGAGGGCTAGAAAGAGAAGTAACACAGGCCTTCCGGGCGAAAGATGCTGTCCGGGCGAAAGATGAAGTGTGTGTGTGTGTGTGTGTTGTGGGCGGGGGGCTGTCTGTGACTAGAACTCTCACGAAAAATGTCGTCCCGTAGTGAAAGCGCACAGGATGCTAATAAATCTGCATTAGTCAGTGCTGACAAAAAAAGCAGCATCATCTTCGTCATATCAACTTCTCAAACTATTGATACCGTCTAAAACTGAAACTTCTCACAACACCAAGTAAAGTTACCAGAAAATTTAGTTCCTAGTGCGGTAGAGTCCATCACAATCACTATCCCATGTTGTAAGGACTATGGTTAGCCACACCCGCATCTCGAAAGGCCTACACCAGTGAACAGCTACGTTACAGAACACACGCTATGGCCGGAAGTGGTAGCAAATATAATAACTGTTTCCGAGTGCCTGCCTGAAGAAGCATTACAAGACAGGAGACCGTGAGTTTACTCGCTGCTGACGCAAGCATGAACTTTGCAAACACTAACTCAAAGTGAACACACAGAGGATTCACAGGTAGACACGGGTACCGACTGCGTACAATAACCTGTCTTTTGAAAGATGTAGAGAAACACACCCTGAGTAAGTGCCACGACCGGTGGAAAAGAAAGGAAGTAACGCTAAGAAGCAGAGGGAACGACACTAAACCTAGGAAGCAGAGGGAATGACTCATAAAGCCATCATATTTCTTCCAGACTGATTGCAACTACTTTTCGCTCAAAGCCTGCATGCTCCCATGGATTAAGAGTATAAAACAGCGATTACTTTAATTCAATGATTATTTGGGGATCTTTTGTTACTGTGATATCTTTTAAGAAATTCCCACCTCTACATCTGCAGGTATGTATTCAACAAAACCTTGAACGCAGCAAGAATGTTGTAAATTTTGCCGGCATGCCAAGAGTGAAGTATCTGAAACATCTATCTATTTCATCAAAGTTGTTCTACTTAACCTTTATTGTATCCTCGGCACTTATAAGGTGCTCTGACATTCTGATATACAGTGAGCCCTTTTGGCAGTACTTGCATCCACGCTCACTTTCTCCTGGTTTCTTCTAGCATTTTTTTTTTTTTCACTCAACCTGACATGCAAAGTGAATTTTTTTTTTCACTCAACCTGACATGCAAAGTGAATTCATTATGTATTCTCCAAGCATCGCTTTGGAGTACTCAAGTCTAAATACGTTAGTACTGTGACTTAAACTATCACGATCGACCAAAGGAATGTTTCCTATGTAGGTTCCTAAGCGACCAATAGATAAGCACTTCTACCTCCAAAGCCATAATCTGGCGAAGAAGGGTCATGGGGTCTTTGTGGCTTTAAGCGGGGGAAACAATAATACTAATAACCATTTCAGAAGAGTTGACAATCACCTGGATGCTTATATATTCGTAAAATAAAAAAAAAAAAATACTACTGCCGTAGGTCGACCGTGTCGGAGCTGGCCTTGCCATCCACACCCTACTTTCACTGCCGTCACTTTTTGAGTAAGACTCAGACATCCAGTTCGGCCTGACATTGACAGGAGATGCCAGCTTTACTGAGGTATTCAATGAAGACGTTCTTTAAAGACAACGCTTTATATAACATAAACAATGAGATTCTTCTCAGGACAACGATACCACAATCAGAAGCGTTGTAGCAGAAGGAAGAGCTTTGAAGAGTTCATATGCAACGTCAATCTTACTAAAATGATATATACATGAATAGATACTATATATGGCAATGTGCTTTCTAAACTGCAGACGTACTGCAAGTGTCACTATGACCCAGACACAAGAAGCTGAGCAGACAGGCTTCAAGTTCTCTAGAATATCATGTACGCACGCATCAAACTCCAGATTTCGTTGGAGGCATTAGCAGCGACACCTGCTGAGCTGCTGCGGACTAACAGATGATAGGAAAACATACCGAAAAAATATAAAGCAACCAACGTTTTCCCTACCAAGAATAAAATGGTAAATCTTCTGCACCATTAATGATACCAGATATAAGTAGTAGGCTATCTTGGTAAATCCCAATCGAAAACTCAAACTTTTATGAGGGAAAACAATATCCGAGACATAGAGGAGGTTTGCTAGGCTACAAATCCCTTTAGAGTGAGAAAAAAAAGGTTTGTGTTGGTATCTTCTGTCGACCAGTCTGGAATTTTAAAATTATTCACACCATACAATGCTTTCTTCATTTCCACAGAACTTGTACTGGGGGTTAAGTAGTTTAGCAGAATAATTTACACAGTTTAGTATAAGTTAAGGTAAATGTCGTAAGAGATGTTCTCATGTACAAACAATTCCCATAATCACCACGAACAAACATGGGGACAGGATGGTCCTGTCCATATACAACCCACATGGAACATTGGATGTGTGTGAGAATGTCAAGAAGCGGGAGAAGTAAACAAGCTTAGCTTCTTCAGTAACCGTCAGACCTTTAACAAAGCAAATTTCAACACATTCAAATTAGCCACCTATTCTCTATTTTTTTTTCTCTCACCGAAACAGTAGAAAATAACCAAAGCCGACACCTCATCTGTCCTCCTTAAGAGCTGTAATATACATCTAACCTTTATATATGAAAAGTACCTTGATTTATACCCTACGTGCGAGACCTGGAAATGGCCGACACGTATACTTACAAACGAGACAGGCGAAGAATGGAAACCAAAGTGCACCAACCTGCGCACTTCAGAATGAGACAGGCTTCTTGCCGCGCATTCCAACTTTTTACCTGCTCAACTTTTTCTGTCAGCAAAGTTCATTAAACTCGAGCCCCGGATGACTTCGAGCAATGACACTGAGACCTGGGTCCATCACGATCACGGTCATCGCATCACCTATAACATTCATTATTACTCAGCAAACTGTTCGTGCCACGCAGCAACGATACGATCTTCATCCATTGCTGAGAAAATACAAAACTCTGGGGTACTGCTTAGGGGAAGGGTGCAGGCATAGAACTATTTCGCCTCTGACCAGAGTCAGTCAGCTTGAGTGTCCTCTAACAGATGCCTTAACTGATGACAAACACATCAGAACTACGAACAGCCACCTAAAGTCAACATAGGCAAAACACAATTCCAATACCTTTTGAATATCCACAACGTCATGCCCCCCACCCCAGACATACACACACACACACACACATCGTCTGACTCATCAGATGGAAACAGCAGCAGCAGGCCGAGTCAGCATCTATAAAACCAGGCGCAACAGCAAAAAGTAAAAATTAGAGAAATCAACATGTGCATAAGTGATCAAACAACTAGCTGATGAAATTGCATCCTGATAAATTAAAAATCACTTGAATGGCGAGGGAATTAGACCAGCCAGAACAATAGCATTTTGCTTAAGCAAAACAGAATCTTTTATTAAACTTCGGCAGGCTGCAAGGTGATTTTGCATCTGTTCACCTGTGTTTTCAGCGCAGGAGAGTTGTTTCTGAAGATGTGCCAGAAACAGTCATGCGTTGGGCTAAAGATATGGACCAGATGGGAATATATCCTTCACAAACATGTGGGTCTTGTGATGAATGATTTTTTGTTTGGGCACGTAAGGGGTTGAAGCTGAGGACTTATTCTCTCTCTCTCTCTCTCTCTCTCTCTCTCTCTCTCTCTCTCTCTCTCTCTCTCTCTCTCTCTCTCTCTCTCTCTCTCTCTCTCTATCCGAACTGTTTTATCTTCGGAGGAGTCAGGTGCTTTTGCTGGAAGAGTTCAAAACTCAAGCAGCACTCCTTCAATGAACAAAGGTTTCAGAAGGGTACCGCCATCGATTTCATTGGGTTTAAATGGGCAACATTCCCACGTCATATGGATAGAGGTTTGAACTCCTATGCCAACTGGGTTCGCATGCCGTTCATTTTTTTATATCGAGTGAGCTCGGGGACAAACAACATTCCCACGTCATGTGGATAGAGGTTTGAACTCCTATGCCAGCTGGGTTCGCATGCCGTTCATTTTCTTATATCAAGTGAGCTCGGGGACAAACAACATTCCTACAGAGTGGGTTCTGGGAGAAATACCATTCCCACGTCGAACGGATTCATTGGGTCCAACAAAAAATGCCGTGGTTTCTGGAATGGAGCCATTTCCATGCTATCAGGGAACAGAGACATTATTCCAACGCCGAGAACTACGTCCATGCTGAATTAGTTTCTAGGGGCAACACATCCACACCAAATGGGCGAGGAGATAGCACTCCAATGCTGAGTGGATTTGGGGAGCAACAATACAGAGCAATTCTTGGATGCAAGACTCACACCTTAAAAGGGTTTTAAGGAGCAACAGTTACACAGCAAGAGGCTGTGGAGGCAAAATTAACAAACAAAAGAAGTTGTGTGGGAAGATTCCCTCTTCAAGGGAGCTTTACGACAACACCGCGCGTCAAATGGGCTTAAAAGATAAAATTGACGGGGATAGCACCCCTAGGAGTTTGTCAGGCAAGAAACACATCCACGTCCAATGGGCTGAAGGCGAAACTCTTACATTGGTTTTAAATGGGTTAACAAATGTCTACCTGAGCCAGTAACTTCCTCTAGTGGCAGGAAATTATTTGGACATTGCTTCTGAGCCAATCCAAATGTGTCGACAAGGAAGGGTTCAACTGTACCTAAGCGTACGGTAACTTATCAGCCAATGCCATGGCTTTACTAGTAAGCAAACAGTGTGTGTTCTTACTTGCCAGCATGTCCCAACCACACCTTATATATGGGCACTGCCTGAGAACTGTCATTTACTTGCCCTAATATCCCACCCGTAATCATAAGCTAATCTATTGACATTACAAGTTGTGTCAACCTTGTGAACAATGTTTGTGTATTGTCAGTACGTCTGGTAAATTATTCCAAAGTAACCAAAGGTGATGGATCGAACTTACCTGAGGCAATGAAGAGTCACCTGTCCCATGGCGAGCTGTAAAATTGGTACTTACCTGTATAAAAAAAAAGGTAAAACGGAAGAAAATCCACTTAGTCTACAGGGATATCCATATCTAAAAATCATATCTAATATATAGCTATTGATATATCTAAATTCAGGGAGCACGATGGACCAATGTCGTTGGGGGAGGGGTGAGGCTCATTATGAAATCGTTAAGACAACGATAAAAAGCTTAAAACAAAGACAGGTACGTAAGAACACACTGTACATTAGAAAATTTTACCGGTTTGTGAGCTATTTGAATGTTAAATTCCATGACTTATCCGAGATCACATTAAGTTCAACAAAGTTGTACAGAAGTAAATTTATGAAACTGGTGAGCAGTACTGAAGGAAAATAAAACTGATATTTAATAGATAACTGATGGCAATAATCAAGGAAGTTTTGATCGGCGAAACTAATATGGTTTCGCAAAAAGAGAAAATTTTCATTATAAACTTATATCGTGGTGTTAATGACACGGTTGCCTCATTTGTCACAAGTGTAAATCACAAAGTTAAATATTGTTATATATATTTACTTTCTTGCCTTTCGAAAGATTGTCTTAAAATAGTTGTAACTTTATTAATATTATCACCGTTAACTATGTACGGCATAGCTCAAGGAGGGGAAATACCTCCCCCCGCCCCCTAACATGAATACTCCCCTGATTGTCAGGCTCGGCAGCTTACCTTATCACGATGGCCCAAGTTTGTCGAAGACCTCTGCATGGAAACACCTTCGCCTGCAATAACAAATATTTTGGTTACTCAACTCACTGTAATGAGTTTTAGTCTATTTACGTCAACCGTAGCATGATTTATCATATGAATATCTTCTGTAAAGGGGGGAAAAAAATGCAATAACCAATAATCTATCCAGAGTTGTACCTAACTAGTCTAACAGAACTGTCTGCCTTTCCACTATAATCTTCCATAATGAATAAAAGTACTTCAGAGGATATCTACACTATAGGAGCCACGCAATTTTCCGTTAACACATGGACCACTATTTTGAAAACGTCACCTCATGCCAAACTTTCGTAAGTGTAGTGATTTCTTACAAAACCAATAACTTTAACGTCAAAAGGGTACAGATGTCTCATCAAATGAAAGGACCAGATGCAAACTTATCTATTTGACCAAAGAACACGAGTCACCAGTACGACATTCCAACTAACTGGATGATGGCGAATTAATACATAAACAAAAAATAAAATGGAGGTGAAACTATTTTTCCATTATCAACTGTGGGTTAGATTAAGGATAGGCGGGTTTGGATCTATTACTAAATAACCTTAAGATTCAAAGTTCTCAAGTACATGATTGGTGCTAGGTATCATCAATATTCAAGCAGGCATAAAAGTATCAAGAACTGCTCCGTATCACCAATATTCAAGCAGGTATAAAAGTAATAAAAATATCGAAAAGCAATTTACTATCAAACTACAATTGCGTCTGTACTGACCTTGCTATCACCTGCTTGGTCTACACTGTATCTACGTACAGCTGCTGCAGCTCCTATCTAGTACACGTTCTTGAGACTCTTTTATACCAATTTAAAGATAAACGTTCTCATCAGGCTAACAGTTACAAGTGTCTCAAGGAAAAGCAAAGTCGAAAAACTACACGACAGTCCCTGTAACGTCATGCTATGAGACAACCACAACTCAGAACTAAAGTCCTCCTAATATCTAACGCCATGAGCAACCGTTTAAACGCTGGCTTGTTTTTCCCAGCAAGAAAATGATAATATATCAGAATATACGAATGAAGATTAGATGTTTCGTTTCCAACGCCGAGTCCAAAAATTTTCGTTCAAGTTCTTTCTGAAACATTGTGTTAAGGCGATTCGCAGGTAGACCTAAGTCAATTACATCCTTCGATGCATCAGCTTTTCCTAATTCACCAATCCCGTCATGCATTCTGAGCTCAATATGAGTGAATCCAAAAATTGGTTTCCAGCTTAAACGACACTAAGAGAAATACGGCTTTCAAGGGAATCTGTTTTATCTTGATATGGAGCTAATATCTCGTGTATACTACACAGAAAATGAAAACCTCATATCGTAAATCTGACAGAATTTCGATTCTACCACAGTCAAAAGACTTTCCTTTACTTAGGTCACTTAACACTATCCTTCAAGGGCTTTTCGGTTAACGTATAATTCATTTAGAATATAAACAACTATATTGCTTACAATGAACCGTATTAACTTACATGTGGCCATGGTAAAAAAAAAAAAAAAAGGCATTGTCGCAACTTATATCACTAAATTCCGCTTAACTGCACAGAACTTTACACAAGGCACACTGGATACATGCGCAATATCTATAGGCTTTTTGAAATATTTCATTTTTCAAAACATAATTGACAAATCAATAATGCTATTTTTTCACTTCATTTAATTTTACTTATTTCATTTGACATATGAAATATACGAACTTCGAGTATAATTACGGAATGTTGATATTTCAAAAGCTTGTACCTCATCATGAAATTTAAATTGAATATAGCAACTTTACGAATGAAATACATCATGAAATATAAGATAAACTAATATTGCTAAGTTATAAAAACAACATCACAATAAGATGCATTAATATTCTTATGTGCTAGAGTTGGACTCAGAGGTGACGAAAATGGCCCCAAAGTAAAGCTACCATGTTTAGCTCCACTTAAACCTAAAGTAGGTACGGTTGACTTGAATAAAAATGTATTTATGAAATGTTCCAGTGATGTGGACACTTGTGATTTGCAAAAATCAAAGAATAAAGAAAGTTCTTCGTACACATGATGGAACTTGCCTTACCAGTATATTCTTAACATTAGGTTTGTAGCCAAAAGTTTACCCTTAAAATTTATTCAATCTATGACTGAACGATGAAATTGATCCCATGAACAGACAAGAGGGTCGCCATTACTTTTCATTTGGATTCTGGTGGAAGGAAATACGTCAATGCAAAGGAAAAGTTCTATTCAGTTCGATCATTTAAGTAGATGTACTGTACTCAGTTTCTCTGACAAGTTGTTTGCAGATGTATTTGCAACTCTTGGAAATGCATCATTTGACTAGAAAGCTGGTGTCAAAAACTTTGTTGCGCGGTCCCCGAAAGAGGATCGAATCCTAGACGGAGCAGTCGGTTTATAGCAAACAATCTTTTATCCGTCTGTCGAGGCTCGTCAATAAATGGGTACCGTGCGTGTTATATTATCATTATCATCATTATCATTATCATCATTATTATTATTATTATTATTATTATCATCATCATTACCATCCCAGGACTATTTTATACGAGTCCTAGTGATACCTAGGCCCAATTTCTATTGAGTCCTGGTAATACTCAAGACCTTTAACAACATAATTTCTTACTTATAAATTCCACACAAACTTTCACGGAGCATGTTTACGTTGCATTGACCCACCTTCGGTGATAACTACTAGTCCTAACATTTCCCATAATCTATTGGAAAGTATGCTTATGTTGATAACACGGTGGACAAACATCACTTCCATGCATATCAATGTAAAACTTATTTTTTACCCCAAAACTGGCATTAAGCCTCACTAGACTTGCCTTCTTGTAAGTCAGACCATCCAAGGATTCCCCTCCATCGGCGGCGAGAACCGGGTACACAACTGTGCTCAGAGACGTGAGCCTTCGTGTGACATTCAAACAAGCTTCAGTCTAGATATTCCTTGCCAATTAAACGGAATGGTATAACACGTCACCTTGAAGTCGAGCTGAGAATTTATATCTCACATTTAGTTTATTCCCCTAACTCAGTCGCGAACAACACCGTAAATTTTGAGCCGTAATCCATAGTTTGGGCAGCGCCATCATTTCAAAAAATAATGTCCTTCTAACATATAACTTTCACTAAAGCAAAATACATCGGCTCTCATGACTACACTGTCATTTAAACAATAAAAATGACATACCACATTGTTCTGGCGTACAACTAACGCATATAGGTAACATTTTCCCAGTGAAACGGCACCACAGAACATTTTCCTACGCTTGGTTAAGGTTGGGGCCATAGTTGACATGAATTTGAATTTTGACCACACAACACAGCAGACAGGATGCAATGCCTTTATACTTAAACTGAATGTTAACTACACCAAACAGAAAATGTCAAAATACACAGATTTCGGTTTATTGCTTAACATGGCGCAGGGAACCCCACTTCCCAGCGCCAACCCCGGTCTCCCAAACGCACTATCTCGCAGCTACCACCAGAGGGCGCATTATAACCAGAGTCCAGCAGAGGGCAATAACCTTGCACTTCGTAAGTCTTTGAGTAAACCTTAACCAAACTGGAAACATCAGCATTCACAGAAGCAAGATTTGCTTACAAGGATGACGTTTTCAGAACCATCTCCCTCCTATTTTCGGCGCAGGGACCCCTCTCCCTACCTACCCCTACCCAATGGTCTCCTACCGTCACATCACCTCGCAAACACCGCCACAGTCCAGCATGTAGTAGATAAGAGGCAATGACGTTATATTTGATAATGTTGACGAAAAGTATAACTCAACAGGAAATATCAGCATTCATAGGGAAGGAGTGATTATCTACAGCCTCAGCTACAATTGAGGTTGTTGTCTGGCCATTCGGTTCCAAGTGTAGCGTTGCCTCATAAAACGCGCCAGCCGGTATACCAGGTATACACATGGCCGACTGTACGTAGTCTAAATTGCCATCGCTGGACAAATCCAATGAATCTCAACAAACACAATAATAGATCTATCTAGCTACTTCTAATCAAGATGTTGATGTAGCCTCAGTTTACTTATACACAGCCCATTTCAGTTGCACAATGTTAAAAAAAAAAAATTCCACGCCAATATTTTATATAATACTATACATTTTCTTTTCCACATCGAGTCGATTCATTACGCAAGTTTCCATACACACCACACCCAAAAGGCTTCCATTGTACCCTATCGCAAATCATTCCTCTGGCGCCATGGGACATCTTACAGCAGCCCGGTAAAGTAGACAGGACCGGCTGTTGCACGCTGAACCAGTCCCGCCTCCTTCCACCTACTTAGCCGCGCTCTTTGGTCCTGGTTGCGGTGAGGTATTTGTGGATAGGGTGGCCAATGGCCTTGCATTTACCTTACATGGGAATTTTGTGGGTGAGATGGTGGAGAAACTCCTTTCTGGGAAGGAATGAAACAAGACTAGTAAACAAAAACTCCCCAAAAAGAAAAAAACTGCGTACATCCTTCTTTTTTTTTTTAATCAAACATGAGGCTAGAGTGTCACTTGCAATGTTATCTTACAACCTCATCATTCATTTGTATAACAGTTGATGCTCACGCCTGCCTTACCACAAACGTGAGCTCCCTCCATATTACTGTAGCAGTGAAAGTAGAAGTTGAGAAGCAGCTCAGAATTTGTGAGAAGGCGGAGGGAGAAGGGTGGAGATACCTGTGTATGTGGTGGGGGTCTTCGGGGGGGAAGTGGTTGGGGAGGCGAGATCTTGATGTGGTCGGTGCTGGTGGCGCATCCCACCGCTGTCCACCAGTCACTGGCAAGTCGCTGCTGTGGAGGGTGTAGGCTCTGAATCCGCGCTCAGCTGTTAGTGGATCGGTTGAAGGTAAGCGGATGTGCAACTGCTCCTTTTTTTTTTTCCATTTTTTTGATACATCTAATTGGCTTATTTTGTCACTTTACCAATCAATGATCTCCCAGAATCATATGAAATGACCCATGTAATCACATTTGTCACTGCGTTACGTGAATGGTGTTGAGAGGCTAATATTTAGAAGAGTATTAAGGACTGCTGGTATGCACAGCCTTCAGACGACTGATGGCTTATTAAACATGGAAAATCCCATGTTATACGCTCTTTCTTTCCGTCTCTCTGCACTATGAGTCAAGTGAAAGTGCCGCTCAAGGTTGCAAGTTTTTTGTCTCGGTGCGAGTTACCACGAAGGTGGTGTGAGGTTTTTGTCCGTGTGAAGTGCTTTTACTTAATGTGGCTGCTGACAGTTACCGCAGAAATAGTTGTTAGACTAAAACAGAATCTGCAACACATTAACGAACCATGAAATGATGGTAAGGTAGCAAAAAAACAACTAAAACTTCAATCATAATGAGCGTAAAACCACCAATATAGAATAATACCAGCTATCAGTCATTATTTGTATATCATTTATATGATAAATTTCTGATGTGTCCTGTTACCACCTTGATAGAAAATCATTATGAAAACCTTCGTTTATGATAATCAGTTAATATGTTATTCTTTTATAATGTCAGTTCCACCAGTCAATAAATGATGGGAACTAATATGGCCGAACAGTCATCTTTTAACTGTATTATCACTGACGTCACTCAGTAAATGAGTTGACACACCCATTTCCTCAAGGACTGAACATCGAATCTGGAGTTCTTATTACCACGCACATTTATTGTTTAACTCTTCCAAATTCTTATTCAGCGTTATTCTTGTCTGTGGTCCAAATTATTTTAGTTTTCGTTTTGTTGTGAGCCTTATTATGATGTGTGTACATATGTATAGTATTATGTTATGAATCAAAAACCTTGCCTTTGTCAACTTTTAGGGTGCTTTTTTTCTTTTTCATAATTGTAAGCATTTTGATACCCTACTTTGTGGACTGTCGTACTGTAGATAACTACTTTGAGCCTTTGAGTGCCAGGTGTTGACCTCTACTTTTATGAGACGGATCAACCTCAAAATACGACAACCCTCGAGTATAACTAGCCATCCTATCCATGGTTAGATTTATGTAATATTAACTCAAGGGTACTGTAAGAATTAAGATTTGCTCAATTTCTCATATTTTCATTGTTGGCAGGAACTGTTATTGCACTCCAAACATTACACTTCCATCACACATGAGAAGAGAAATGTGTATAGAAACAGATGTTGCAGAAGTTCTCTCAAGAGCTGTGAGGGCACGGCCCCCTCCACCTTGTCTTATCGGGGGTTTTAACGCGACTTAGATAAGTTGCCTCGGATCATGCCTGGATTACCACGGATCGCGTAGAACTCATTATTTCGCTTACCTTTATGCACCTCTCTCTCTCTCTCTCTCTCTCTCTCTCTCTCTCTCTCTCTCTCTCTCTCTCTCTCTCTCTCTCTCTCTCTCTCTCTCTCTCTCGTTACTCGCTAACCTTGCTGTCTGGCAAAATCTCGTTGTAGGTCCTTCCTCATCTTTTTCTCATGTTCTTTTTTTCTGCTAAAGGCGGTATGGTCAGACGCTACCCTGTGTCAACTCATCCTCCACGAATGGAGCCTGTTTTACACACAACAGAATAGGAGGGAGAAGGTAGGTATGGCATTACCTGGACCCAATTCGTACATTAACCTTGCTTGACCGGAAGTGCACAAGAGATTGGATCAGCGGCAAGATGACCCGACTCTTTGATCATGTATCCCAGCGTAGTCTGAATCATCATTTATCCTAGCATGAAGTAACCTATATGCCACGTATTCCTGCATGGTCAGAGTTAATTACCATGTATTCCCGCATGATCTGACTAATAATTGTAATAATTGCCATTTATCCCCGCATGTACTGACGATTACAACAGTACTTCATCTGGTTTAACTCATTCCAGCATGATAAAACTACGACACAGAGTAATGAGTGGTGTGGCCTTACAACACACCAGTTCTTGATTTTCAGTTGGTCATATGTTACTGTTATACTGTGCATCATTCTCGGGTACTGTGTCCGGAGTAGTAAGGATAAAACACCAGCCCAGACACGGGCGCACCACGGATAACACTTAATAACATCAAATGTAACGGGTCCGTTCATTAGATATTGGATGAAGCCTCGTGTTTTTGTTGCTTCTTTCTTTAAGACGTGTGACGTCGAAAAATACAATATAATCTTACGATTATATGAATATGTTGGGCATAACCAAATCCTCCATTCTTTCCTGGAAACCCCATGTAATCATTACAACGTCTTTCCCCTTAACCTGATTGTTGTATAGAACCGTATATCAACCCCCCCCCCCCTATCATTCGCCCAAGTATAGAATACTGCTCATACATTTGGGGGGTGGCTCATCCTCAATCTCTTTGTTAAATACAATGGAATGTAAAGCCTTTCCGTTGAACGAATTCTGACATGACCTCACTTCAACCTTCCCTCCCCGTACGCCGCGATGTTGTCGCTCTCTCTCAGTTCTATAGGTATCATTTTGGCCATTGGTATCGTGAATGGTCTGCATGTATCCCCACCCCAAAGGTCTGCTGGACCTGTGGTACACATTTGCCTGCTGCTTCCCAAAGCCTGTGTTTGTAGACCGGCCACACGAGGACTCGCTTTCGTGATACCTTCTTTCCTACCATAGTTAAGCCATGGAAGTTTTCTTCCTTCTTTTGCATTTCCTCCTTCAAATAATCTTTCTTCCTGCAAGCAACGTGCGGAGTCTTGATTAATTTCTCCTGTCTTTCTCTAACTTTTTTCTTTCAACCGAGGTGGCCTAGATTGGTACATGTTATTTGTCCTTGCCATGTCAGCGTATATATATATATATATATATATATATATATATATATATATATATATATATATATATATATATATATATATATATATTCGCTAATTTATAAGTTCATTCTATGAGTTAAAAGGAAATATCTCAATTTTTTCAAATATACCAGTTTGATATTTATATTTAAAACAGCCTGTTTTGGCCGTTTAAAGAAAAATTAAATAAGTGGGAAAAAGAGCAAGAAATTACATAATTTGTCGTCTAATTGAAAAAAAAAAAATCACAACGAATCAGACCTCCGTTCTGTAGGACTAGATAAACGCAAGAAATAAGCCTCAATTGTGGGTATGGGACGGACTTGGAGCTGACATCCTCCCTAACCTGTTGCCTAAGCCCCACATCAGGCAAATATTAGAACAGCTTTCAAACATATGAATTAGAATATATTTTAAAAACTTTTCATATCCTACATAAGGCCAAAACTATAATATGCTTCTAAAATGTTTGGTCGCCGCAGCTAAAAACGCACAGAGCTCATAGAGAAGTTCTAGAGGAAAGCAATAAATATGGTACCAGAATTAGGAGTCGAGTTCCAAGTGAAACGTTAGAATCCACTAACATGCCCCCCCCCGTGGAAGAGCGAGGAGTGAGTGACGACCTGATCATGACCTCTTTCTTTTTAAACCAACTTGATGATGCAAAGCATTGAATAATCAATTTTTTCGAAAGAAAGAATTTTGTTCAAACATGCAAAGAAAGAATGAGCTTTGTTCAAATATGTAAAGAAGTACTTTTACAGCGTAAGATTGGTTGATTAATACTATAAAGTGAAAGAAAATATGGTAAATGTGGAGAGAATACAATATATCAAAAGAGTATACGACAGTAAATTATTAGTTGCAAGAGATGGGACCCAAAACACTATTGTTAAGGACCCCAGACGTTATTAATTGTTAACAATTGCACACGCAGACTAACCAGAGAACATAACCTTATACTGAACAAGAAATTTTGAAAGAAAGATGTGAAGAAGTAGCTTATAATATAAAAGAGGTGGATGTAAGGAACAAGGCGACTGAAGGCAGGTAATGCAAACAGCGTACAAATTTGTTTGGTACTAGAGAATTTTCAAGAATTGGGGCATTACAAGTGTAAGACTCCCTGCACACTACAATTAAAGGCAATTTCATGCTTGCATTATATACACACACACACACACACACATATATATATATATATATATATATATATATATATATATATATATATATATATATTCCCTGGGGATAGGGGAGAAAGAATACTTCCCACGTATTCCCTGCGTGTCGTAGAAGGCGACTAAAAGGGAAGGGAGCGTGGGGCTGGAAATCCTCCCCTCTCGGTTTTTTTTTTTTTTTTCATTTTCCAAAAGAAGGAACAGAGAGGGGGGCCAGGTGAGGATATTCCCTCAAAGGTCCAGTACTCTGTTCTTGACGCTACTTTGCTAACGCGGGAAATGGCGAATAGTATGAAAGAATAACGCTACCTCGCTATCGCGGGAAATAGCGAATAGTATGAAAAAAAAAAAAAAAAATATATATATATATATATATATATATATATATATATATATATATATTATCTTGTCATGAGAGATAAGTAAGAGGGAACACATGTATCCCTGCTATAATGCTACCCTGCTACGCCGTGGTGACAGGTTTTGAATAATCCCCAGCCTCTCCCTCCCTGCGTCCAGCGCGACGATAAGACCTTTGGTCGTGACCTTTTACCTAAACCTTAAAGGTCAAAAGGTTGTCAGCAGAGACTTCAGAGCAACAATAAATGTAGATATACAAAAGTTTGAACAGTTACTCTCAGCAGGCGAGATGTCGAAGTGATTTAGCACATTAGGTAAGTGAATATGGGGAGACGCAAAGAGACATGGTAATTTGATGCTAATTGGGTATATGATTATATTACATGAAAAGTTAATGCATGGTACAGTATACAAAAGGTGTGGCACTTCCACTTACTGTCGGATTTAAGTGTTAACCTGTATAGAAAATGTTAGTGTGCACGTGAGAGTATTCACGATACAGGAATATAAGAGAGTGGTGTAGAATCTCATTTTCGTGAAGCATTGCTAGAACAACAGAGTGGCCTTTATTGACATAAACTGTTCTAGCTAGGGATGCTGTTAACATCACCAGCGATGAGACCGTTGCCATTACCACCAAAGATAGATTGTTGCCATCACCAGTGATGAGACCGTTGCCATTACCACCAAAGATAGATTGTTGCCGCACACCGTGAGTGGACCGATGCTGACGCCTTCAGAGGAAGACAGTTGCCGTCACCACAAGGGGTAGACCGTTGCCAATACCACTTGGGGCGGACCGTTGCCGACACCTTTAGAGGAAGACCGGTGCCGTCACCATCAGGGGTAGACCGTTGCTGTCAACGCAAGGGGAAGGCGGTTGCCTTCGCCTCCAGGGGTATACCGTTATCACCAAGGGTATATTATTGCCGTCGTCTTCAGGGGTAGACAGGTGCAGGTTTCACTGCATCATTAGCCATCCCCTGTACTCCGATAGACTACGAAACCTTTTGTTAGATCCGTTTGCCGACCTTGGTATCACTGACGCGGCGCCCAGGGAGTCTTTGGTTTTGACGACGATTGAAGATGCCTTATTTTGTTCCAACATTACAAGTGTTTAGTGCTTATATTCTCGTCAGCCCTGTCTGTCTATGTGTGTGGAAACATTCTTTACATTCTTGTTAGCACGGTAACTCAAGAACATTATATACAACAAAAGCTTCATACTTAAGAAAAAAAAATGCGAGTACTATATACCAGAAGTAATGAGCCATGGAAAGTTCAACTCTAAAATAAATGTCAGTTAAGTAAATCAAAATGTCTTTTTTCATTTTACTTGTGGAGGAGCATTTGCCAATACAGGTGCCTCTTGTTTCCAGATGGAGTCATTCGCATAAAAAGTATTTTGCATTAATCAAAGGGATAATGAAAAGGATACTGCTGTTCAAGTGAGTAATGTACAGTTAACGATATGGAACATCATCAGTTTACCTTTATATTCACTCTTGTTTATGTTGATTCCAAAGAATTGTGTCACTGTAAGCCTGCTTGGTGCCCAATAATGTCATATACTGCAAGGTTTTTTTGAACACCATTTCCCATATTAATAAGCCCTGCTTTGAGTTAAATGACACTAAAAATGTCAGTTTGCCATATTTATCATTATCAATACAAATATGTTAAAAAGGCATTTCCTGTCTATCATTCAGCATTCCTGAGTTGTTACAATCGCAAAAGGAAAAAAAAAAGAAACATTCTCACAATTTCGTGGCCCAGGATCTAATCAGTTCGTCACTTGCCTAAGAAATACCTATGGTGTAAATCTGTTTGTCCATAGGCAGACACACAGATAGACGAAAGAAACTGGGAGGACGGCATAATGTCCCACGTGAACCATGTTTAGTGAAGACATAAAAACAACACAAGCGGGAGAAGCCATGTTATGCAAGACTTGCCAGAAATCTCATACAGCACCTTCCCGAGGCATCATGTCAAACACTAGATGAGATTATAGTTGTTATAGTTTACCTTCCAGGTGACTTAGGATTCAATATTACGTATTTTATGAAATGTTACTGTTGTTTCTGTATTATATTTTTATGAATTCCACATAAACTATTACTGCTACATTCTGAAAGTGCCTTGTTACACTTCCTTTACATATTGGAGTTTTAAGTCAACTTACAGACGTGTTTATTGCAGGTGGTAACAGAGCGCATAATGAGAGGCCTTCTTGTGTGTGGAGGGGCCTTCCTCCTGGCAAGTATTAGCCTAACTCCATCTGCAGAGGCTTTCTTCGAGTAAGTACAACACCATCGGACAGAAATCACACTTCAGGAAATAAAAGGGTGTCAACTCCAACTGCTAACACCACAAAGGCTCACCCATTATTAACAAACAACAGTCTCACCCTCATTACACTAAACTACACAAGAGCCTCATCCTCATGAGACACTCAAGAGGATCACCCACGAACTAGAATGATAAAGGAATCATCCAAAGAATTAACATAAGAGCTTCACTCAACACAGGAGTCCTACACAGTGAAAGCACTTGGTAGTCTTTACTCCACACAACTGAAGTTACCAAAAGGAACTAATGTCCCACCAAAATAGTATGACCCAACAAAGGGGTACCCTACTGACAGTACCACAAAATAGGAATGGAGTTTCTAACCTCCCGATCCCACCCCTTTTAACTGCCTTCCGGGACACACAGGACTAGGTGGGAAGTATTCTTTCTCACCAATTCCCAGGGATATATATATATATATATATATATATATATATATATATATATATATATATATATATAGCTTCTTTCAAACTATTCGCCATTTCCCGCGTTAGCAAGGTAACGTTAAGAACGGAGGACTGGGCCTCTGAAGAATATCCTCACCTGGCCCCCTTCTCTGTTCCTTCTTTTGGAAAATTAAAAAAAAAAAAAAAAAGAGGGGAGGATTTCCAGCCTCCCGCTCCCTCTCTTTTTAGTCGCCTTCTACGACACGCAGGGAATACGTGGGAAGTATTCTTTCTCCCCTATCCCCAAGGATAATACATGTACATATACATATCAAAATACACACACACACACACACATATATATATATACATATATATATATATATATATATATATATATATATATATTTTTTTTTTTTTTTTTTTTTTTTTTTTTTTTTTTTATACTTTGTCGCTGTCTCCCGCGTTTGCGAGGTAGCGCAAGGAAACAGACGAAAGAAATGGCCCAACCCCCCCCCCCCATACACATGTACATACACACGTCCACACACGCAAATATTCATACCTACACAGCTTTCCATGGTTTACCCCAGACGCTTCACATGCCTTGATTCAATCCACTGACAGCACGTCAACCCCTGTATACCACATCGCTCCAATTCACTCTATTCCTTGCCCTCCTTTCACCCTCCTGCATGTTCAGGCCCCGATCACACAAAATCCTTTTCACTCCATCTTTCCACCTCCAATTTGGTCTCCCTCTTCTCCTCGTTCCCTCCACCTCCGACACATATATCCTCTTGGTCAATCTTTCCTCACTCATTCTCTCCATGTGCCCAAACCACTTCAAAACACCCTCTTCTGCTCTCTCAACCACGCTCTTTTTATTTCCACACATCTCTCTTACCCTTACGTTACTTACTCGATCAAACCACCTCACACCACACATTGTCCTCAAACATCTCATTTCCAGCACATCCATCCTCCTACGCACAACTCTATCCATAGCCCACGCCTCGCAACCATACAACATTGTTGGAACTACTATTCCTTCAAACATACCCATTTTTGCTTTCCGGGATAATGTTCTCGACTTCCACACATTTTTCAAGGCTCCCAAAATTTTCGCCCCCTCCCCCACCCTATGATCCACTTCCGCTTCCATGGTTCCATCCGCTGACAGATCCACTCCCAGATATCTAAAACACTTCACTTCCTCCAGCCTCTCACCATTCAAACTCACCTCCCAATTGACTTGACCCTCAACCCTACTGTACCTAATAACCTTGCTCTTATTGACATTTACTCTTAACTTTCTTCTTCCACACACTTTACCAAACTCCGTCACCAGCTTCTGCAGTTTCTCACATGAATCCGCCACCAGCGCTGTATCATCAGCGAACAACAACTGACTCACTTCCCAAGCTCTCTCATCCCCAACAGACTTCATACTTGCCCCTCTTTCCAAAACTCTTGCATTTACCTCCCTAACAACCCCATCCATAAACAAATTAAACAACCATGGAGACATCACACACCCCTGCCGCAAACCTACATTCACTGAGAACCAATCACTTTCCTCTCTTCCTACACGTACACATGCCTTACATCCTCGATACAAACTTTTCACTGCTTCTAACAACTTTCCTCCCACACCATATATTCTTAATACCTTCCACAGAGCATCTCTATCAACTCTATCATATGCCTTCTCCAGATCCATAAATGCTACAGCATCAGGCCATGTGAAGCGTCTGGGGTAAACCATGGAAAGTTCTGTGGGGCCTGGATGTGGAAAGGGAGCTGTGGTTTCGGGCATTATTACATGACAGCTAGAGACTGAGTGTGAACGAATGGGACCTTTGTTGTCTTTTCCTAGCGCTACCGCGCACACATGAGGGGGGAGGGGGATGTTATTCCATGTGTGGCGAGGTGGCGATGGGAATAAATAAAGGCAAACATTGTGAATTATGTACATGTGTATATGTGTGTATGTCTGTGTGTGTATATATATATATATATATATATATATATATATATATATATATATATATATATATATATATATATTTTTTTTTTTTTTTGTCACTGTCTCCCGCGTTTGCGAGGTAGCGCAAGGAAACAGACGAAAGAAATGGCCCAACCCACCCCCATACACATGTATATCCATACGTCCACACACGCAAAATATACATAACTACACAGCTTTCCATGGTTTACCCCAGACGCTTCACATGCCCCGATTCAATCCACTGACAGCACGTCAACCCCGGTATACCACATCGCTCCAATTCACTCTATTCCTTGCCCTCCTTTCACCCTCCTGCATGTTCAGGCCCCGATCACACAAAATCTTTTTCACTCCATCTTTCCACCTCCAATTTGGTCTCCCTCTTCTCCTCGTTCCCTCCACCTCCGACACATATATCCTCTTGGTCAATCTTTCCTCACTCATTCTCTCCATGTGCCCAAACCATTTCAAAACACCCTCTTCTGCTCTCTCAACCACGCTCTTTTTATTTCCACACATCTCTCTTACCCTTACGTTACTTACTCGATCAAACCACCTCACACCACACATTGTCCTCAAACATCTCATTTCCAACACATCCATCCTCCTGCGCACAACTCTATCCATGGCCCATGCCTCGCAACCATACAACATTGTTGGAACCACTATTCCTTCAAACATACTCATTTTTGCTTTCCGAGATAATGTTCTCGACTTCCACACATTCTTCAAGGCTCCCAGAATTTTCGCCCCCTCCCCCACCCTATGATCCACTTCCACTTCCATGGTTCCATCTGCTGCCAGATCCACTCCCAGATATCTAAAACACTTCACTTCCTCCAGTTTTTCTCCATTCAAACTCACCTCCCAATTGACTTGACCCTCAACCCTACTGTACCTAATAACCTTGCTCTTATTCACATTTACTCTTAACTTTCTTCTTTCACACACTTTACCAAACTCAGTCACCAGCTTCTGCAGTTTCTCACATGAATCAGCCACCAGCGCTGTATCATCAGCGAACAACAACTGACTCACTTCCCAAGATGTAATATAGAGTTTCACCAGAGAACTTCTCACTCCAAAGGAGTGGAAATAGGGAAGCCTTGATGCTGTAGGATCTTGAAACGAGGTCGAGTAACACCATGTAACTTTCTTTGAAAAGTCTTTAGGCTATTATTATAAGACAGTGGAGTTCCCAAGGAGCAGTTCTTTCTCAAGCTCTCTTCAATCTCTTCCCAAATGACGTCCCCATTACCTCCAGCATATCACAACATGAAGATCCTCTTATTTACAGATGACCTCATAATCACATCACAACACCTTGACATAACAGCAGCAGCAACGAACATGCAGCACTACATAACACAGTTGGATCAATGGCTCATTCAGAACAGAATGTCTGCATCTTCACAGAGGTCTTTACAATCACTCACTTGACCCCAGATAAGCACAAATACAGCTCCAACCTCCTAGTCACCTTGAATGGACAGTCACTTCAACAGAACAAAACACCCACCATTATCATACTACATTCATTCGCCACACCAAAAACTTTAACACAAAAGAAGTGCACAAACGTAATGCCTCAGAACACTAACTGGCACCTGATTTGGACAAAAATGAATATCCCTTAGCATCCTCTACAAATAATTCATCCACTAAACTATATCTCACCAGCATGGTCTTCCACCCTCTCAAAAACAAATATAACATAGTTGCAAAACCACACAGAATAGACCACCTAGAACAGTCAGTGGCTGCTTTAGCAACCCAAAACACCAATGTTGAAAACAATGATCCCCAGTACAATCCCACCTTAACATGCTTTGCACTCAGTTCAGTTTAACAGCACTAGACCCCTCCCACTCAAACCACTCCATAACTAACCACCAGCCCCCTCACTTTCATAAAAGGCTACAATTATAGTAAAGAATTAGTCATAAGCACTGGCGCTATACCATGTATATGACAACACATGCTAGTATCACTTATTTGGTAACAACATTCACACCAATCATACCACAAATAAATTTACCCAAACACCACACTAGACTTATACAATATCTATGACTTCATAATGCATACATTATGATTCATAAATAGTAAAATCAACTACCACTTTCTGAAGGCTCATGATACTATCACTACATGGGAGTATTCCCACACTAACACCAGAAAGGTATATCACTCACTGTCACCACACAGTATGCACACACTAACATCTATTAGTAATCTCACCCACACACTACCACTACACTGTAAACTCACCCTCCTCCATTAAAAGGAGTCTCATCCTTACAATAATACCACAAGAAGTGTTATATCATAATGCCAATACAAGTTTCTTCCCAGGTTACAATTGCAAAATGTCTCATTTACACATTTACACCACAATGTAGTAACCCCACTGATAATATATTTATATCTCATCTGCATATGATCAAAAGAGTTTGATCCTTCACTAACACTGCATTAGAGACTTACTCATGTTATAACACAGCATGGGTGGATATTACTGAAAACATGCACCACTTTCACCATACTCTAACCATTATCAAAATAAGGAATTATAAATCACATGCACTTATGGATTTTAATTCACATACTGACACAACAGAGAAGCTTTTCCTACACATATCACCTGAGTCTCATCTACAGATTAATACTAAGCTTGATCAATTCTGATGCATCCAAACATAAGTCTTCCAAACACTAGCACCACAAAATCATGTACAGATACAATTATCTAAATCAGGCAGTATGCTTATGACATTTCATCCTGTAGCAATTATGCATATCAAAACTTTCCTCAATATCATACCAAAATAATGCTTAAGCCTCTTCAGTTCTCTAAAGCCCTATATCATGCATAAGTTTTTATATGGAGAAAACACAGGTATACTTACACCACAGTTACGTTCTTGATATGTAACATGCAGATGCTTTTGAAATTCTTTTGTGAATAAGTATAAAAAATTCATAATGTAGACAGAAAACACTATTCAAAACCTTTCCTGACTTTCCAGTACACATAGATACTAGAAAACTGTATATCATGCCTTTGTTATCCAGTGGATAACTTAAGCAGTGGTTCCTTTGTGTAGTCTCATAGGGCCTGTTCTTTTGGCTTTGTCCACCAATGTCTTTCTATTTGAAATCTTATTAGGGGTGAGTACAATAAATATCAAAGAGATTTAAGTTTTGCTTACCCCATACAGGTTGCCATCACCGTGGGGATACAGATGTAATAACAGCACATGTGTGAAAGAGGAAAACTCAGGAGTTGGGGGCCTGGTGACACTAAACAAATGCAAACTGACATGTGGCCCCTATGGTGTCCTGTGGCCCCAGCCTACTGCAGCTTTCATTGGCAATGAAGTGGTTGAGTTCCTCCCCACAAGCATCACACACAAAACAACCTGTGTACAACAAGTGTGTGACCTCTTGGAGGCAGCACTTACAATTTTTAAGGATAACCTGCAGCAATACCATCCTGACTATAATTTTAACTCTACAGCATGGAAAGGTCCCTGGAATCCAGCAACGGAAGCTCACACTCTCCAAATCGATGTAACTGTGAAAGGTGAAGAGACACGCCTTACTCTGGATACACTTGAATCGTATGAGTTATCAGTTATCACTAAAAGCGATATTACCACGGCCACCATCATTGCACCAACATACTTTGGTGCCCGCCATGCTCTTGAGACCTTGTCACAGCTAATAGAATATGAGGAAAACAGAGACTCACTCATGATCGTCAGTGATGCCAATGTCACTGACTCCCCAAATTTCAAATACCGCGGGATACTTCTCGACACATCTCGCAACTTCTTTGATGTGAAGTCTATTGAGCGAACACTTGATGCAATGGCTGCTAATAAACTCAACACTTTCCACTGGCACATCACTGACAGCCACTCCTTCCCACTTTATCTTGAAAGTTTGCCTAATATGGCCTTCTATGGTGCCTACACTTCTCGTCAGATCTACTATCCAGCAGATGTGCGTCATCTGGTAGAGTATGGCCGAGTGCGTGGTATACGTGTGCTGCCAGAATTTGACGCCCCAGCTCATGTAGGCAATGGATGGCAGTGGGGAGAAATGCAGGGGCTTGGCAAACTCGCTGTTTGTGTAAACAAGGTAATTATGTTATCTGACTCATTTGTTTAAATCTCTCATCAATAACCAGTTAGTTTGAGAATCTATTATAGCACTATCTTTTTATGTATCTGCCCAATCATCTATCCTTTTTCTAAAAACCATTACTCATTTCAAGTAAGATAAAATTTACAGTCACCCATCTCTTTGAAGTTAACAAAACAAAGATTCTCATGCCATTCATTTCTCACCCTTGTATGCCCTCCAATCTGACAAAATTTACAAGTAAGATTGACTTATCCTTAAGTGAAAACATATTGTACCTCTGTTGTACACATGAAATCAGCAGTTAAAGAGGTATATTAGAAGAGGCTGAATGGTCATGACTGCAATGAACACTCATAGGACAGGAAGTGTCATACTCATGGTGTTTGTCATGGACAGCTGCTAGTACTTTAAAATTCAGTAACTAAATATTCATTTATATAAGTATCTTTTCATTTCATATATCACACAATGAATATTATATTAGGGGGAATTTTTAGTGAAGTCTTCTGATAACTTATAAAAGTGAAACTCAAATTCTATCACATGACAAAGAGTATTTTCAAGTGTATCATACAGTTTTTAAGAAAATCGTAGGAAAGTCAGACTAATATCTTTTGATTTATCTCAGTTATTTGTAAAACACAATTCCACTGATCTCATCACAAGCAGTGAATACAGAGAGGAATTATGAGAAAAAGGCTTTAGGGATATGGATGATCATGTTTAAATCAGGCTATTATGCATCATGCTGTATTAACATTCCCTTTCAGACTGTAGGCAGACTAGTTAAAGGTTAAGTATATTACATAAAAGGATAACTGTAAATATTCATTCATATATCATAAATGCTACAACTCATTCATCTTCATTTGTAAAGTCCATGAAAGAGCTCATTTTCTCACATCTTCCCAGCTGCAGTTGAGTATTGTTTTGCAACACTTATTTTTATGTAAGATTGCTTTTACAGCTTTCTACTTCAAAATATCAAAACCATTTAGACATATCTTTGTAGATGTTTGTGATAAAATTTCCCGCTTCAGTTATCTAGGTATTTTTTTTTTTTTTTTTTTTCAAAAGAAGGAACAGAGAAGGGGGCCAGGTGAGAATATTCCCTCAATGGCCCAGTCCTCTGTTCTTAATGCTACCTTGCAAATGCAGGAAATGGCAAATAATTTGGAAAAAAAAAAAATATATATATATGAATGGGAATGGAGTTAGACAGTAGACATAATTTTCAAAGACTAGATACATCATTTTTTTCTTAAATTTGGAACAGCAGAAAACCCTCTGGCTAAGTTCTTAGATTTTTATTATTCCAATAATAATGAACTTCAATTTGGTCACCAGGAACCGTGGCAATCATACTGTGTGGAGCCTCCCTGTGGGCAGCTTAACCTGGCCAACCCCAAAATGTATGAAGTTTTGGGCCAAATTTACAATGAAATAGTTGAGCTGTTTAGCCCTATTGATTTGTTCCACTTTGGTGGAGATGAGGTTAGTAGTTTGGCAGTCTACATACAATATGTCTTTCCTCAATGTTCAGCGAGATTGTTCATGCCAAGTTTCCTTCATGTTCCCTTATCTTGGTGCAGCTGCACATAACCCTACATGTTAATTCCTCTCTCACCTATATGCTTCATCATTCTTTCTCTTCATCTCACCCCTGGCATCCCTCCTCCTCTTCCCATCAGTCCACTCATATTTGCTCTAATTGTCCTTTTATCATCCATCATTTATATGTGCCCATACAATCTTAGAACTCACCCCTAAGATTTTACACTGTCACACATCTTAATAGCCTCATTTGCAATCCAGTCTATCATATTACTTCACTGACAAAGAGGATATATGTGGAACGAGAAGTGGGAAACCAAATTGGAGGTGGAAGGATGGAGTGAAAAAGATTTTGAGTGATCGGGGCCTGAACATACAGGAGGGTGAAAGGTGTGCAAGGAAGAGTGAATTGGAACACTGTGGTATACTGGGGTTGACGTGCTGTCATTGGACTGAACCAGAGCATGTGAAGTGTCTGGGGTAAACCATGGAAAGTTTTGTGAGGCCTGGATGAGGAAAGGGAGCTGTGGTTTTGGTGCATTACACATGACAGCAAGAGACAGTGTGAATGAATGTGGCCTCTGTTGTCTTTTCCTAGCACTACCTCGCAAGCACGCGGGGGGAGGGGGGGGTGCCATTTCATGTGTAGCAGGGTGGCAGCAGGAATGGATGAAGGCAGCATGTATGAATATGTACATCTGTATATATGTATATGTCTGTGTATGTACATGTATGTATACGTTGAAATTCATAGGTATGTATATGTGCGTGTGTGGGCGTTTATGTATATACATGTGTATGTGGGTGGGTTGGGCCATTCTTTCGTCTGTTTCCTTGCACTACCCGGCTAACATGGGAGACAGCGACAAACTATAATAAAAAAATAATAGTAATACTAATAAAAATAATGATAATGATAATAATTATTTTAATAAGAAAACAATAATATCAATGGCATATCAATTTCTTGATTTTATACCTGCTAGCCTATTCCCCATTGACAATAATGGTACTGATGATAATAATCTTAATAATAATGTTATAAGTTTCTTTGTTACTTGTATTCATTTAAAATTTTTATCATTTTTCTACAAACAAATTCAATTTATTGATCAATCCTATGACTACAGTGCACACTAAAGTCAAGGAAGTTACCATTCTTTATGAAATACCTCCCCTTTTTATGAGGTACAGAACTTTAAAAGGATAAGTTTGTTACTCATCATCATTTCCATGTTATTCATTAATTGTTTATTGTAGGTGAACTTAAACTGCTGGAACACAACAGAGGAAATCGTGTCTTGGATGACTGATAACAATTTTGGTCTGGATGAGGATGCCTACTACAATCAGTGGAATGTCTTTCAAAATAAATCCCATCAGCTCCTCACCTCTGCCAACAGTAACAAAGAGGTTCCAGGAATCATGTGGACATCTCATCTTACAAAGAAAGATCACATTGACCAGTTCCTCAGCAACAACCAATACATCATCCAAATATGGACCACGGGTGATGATCCACATATTGCTGAACTTCTAAATAAAAATTACCGTTTGATATTCAGCAACTACGATTCTTGGTACCTGGATTGTGGCTTTGGGGCATGGGTAGGTGATGGCAACAATTGGTGCAGCCCCTACAAGGGATGGCAGAAAGTCTATGACAATAGCCCACATAAGATTGCTACCAACCTAACTGGTTCATCACATACAGACCTCATTCTTGGTGGTGAGGCAGCACTTTGGAGTGAGCAAGTGGACGAAACTGCAGTAGACTCCAAAGTAAGTGATGAAGTTACAGTTTATGGGTATATTGACAGAACTGTAAATAGCCTAAAATAAAACAAACAGCATCAGGACCCATCTAAAGAAAGATTTGTCATAACAATTCTAATAAACAGTAGGCAGTAAAGTTAGCTTCAAACAGAAAGAGTAGAAACTGTTTTTCTTCAACTTCTGCTTTTGACCTCACATTCATACATCTGGGACTACTAAACCATCAAAGATGCCCAATTTCACCCCTCTTCTCCACATTCCTCAAAGCTCCTGGAACCTTCACCCCTTCATCCATGGTTCCATTTGCTTTCATCTCAACTCTTTGGTATTTGAAACACTTCACTTCCTTGAGATTTTCTCCATTCAAACTTCTAACCCAACTAAATCATTCATATATATATGTATGGTATTGCAGTGGAATTTATTAAAAAATGGGGTGACTATAGTTAACTGGTTGGTAAGGTGATTTAATGTAAGTATGACTCATGGTGAGGTGCCTGAGGACTGGCGGAATGCTTGCATAGTGCCATTGTACATAGGCAAAGGGGATAAGAGTGAGTGCTCAAACTATAGAGGTATAAGTTTGTTGAGTATTCCTGGGAAATTTACGGGAGGGTATTGATTGAGAGGGTGAAGGCATGTACAGAGCATCAGATTGGGGAAGAGCAGTGTGGTTTCAGAAATGGTAGAGGATGTATGGATCAGGTGTTTGCTTTGAAGAATGTATGTGAGAAATCCTTAGAAAAGCAAACGGATTTGTATGTAGCATTTATGGATCTGGAGAAGGCATATGATAGAGTTGATAGAGATGCTCTGTGGAAGGTATTAAGAATATATGGTGTGGGAGGCAAGTTGTTAGAAGCTGTGAAAAGTTTTTATCAAGGATGTAAGGCATGTGTACGTGTAGGAAGAGAGGAGAGTGATTGGTTCTCAGTGAATGTACGTTTGTGGCAGGGGTGTGTGATGTCTCCATGGTTGTTTAATTTGTATATGGATGGGGTTGTTAGGGAGTTGAATGCAAGAGTTTTGGAAAGAGGGGCAAGTATGCAGTCTGTTGTGGATGAGAATGCTTGGGAAGTGAGTTAGTTGTTGTTCGCTGATGATACAGCGCTGGTGGCTGATTCATGTGAGAAACTGCAGAAGCTAGTGACTGAGTTTGGTAAAGTGTGTGAAAGAAGAAAGTTAAGAGTAAATGTGAATAAGAGCAAGGTTATTAGGTATAGTAGGGTTAAGGGTCAAGTCAATTGGGAGGTAAGTTTGAATGCAGAAAAACTGGAGGAAGTAAAGTGTTTTAGACATCTGGGAGTGGATCTGGCAGTGGATGGAACCATGGAAGCGGAAGTGAATCACGGGGTGGGGCAGGGGGCGAAAATTCTGGAAGCCTTGAAGAATGTGTGGATGTCGAGAACATTATCTCGGAAACCAAAAATGGGTATGTTTGAAGAAATAGTGGTTCCAACAATGGTGTATGGTTGCGAGGCGTGGGCTATGGATAGAGTTGTGCGCAGGAGGGTGGATGTGCTGGAAATGAGATGTTTGAGGACTATATGTGGTGTGAGGTGGTTTGATCGAGTAAGTAATAATAGGGTAAGAGAGATGTGTGGAAATAAAAAGAGTGTGGTTGAGAGAGCAGAAGAGGGTGTTTTGAAATGGTTTGGTCACATGGAGAGAATGAGTGAGGAAAGATTGACCAAGAGGATATATGTGTCAGGGGTGGAGGGAACGAGGAGAAGTGGGAGACCAAATTGGAGGTGGAAGGATGGAGTGAAAAAGATTCTGAGTGATCAGGGCCTGAACACGCAGGAGGGTGAAAGGCGTGCAAGGAATAGAGTGAATTGGAACGATGTGGTATACCGGGGTCGACGTGCTGTCAATGGATTGAACCAGAGCATGTGAAGCATCTGGGGTAAACCATGGAAAGTTCTGTGGGGCCTGGATGTGGAAAGGGAGCTGTGGTTTCGGTGCATTATTACATGACAGCTAGAGACTGAGTGTGAACGAATGGGGCCTTTGTTGTCTTTTCCTAGCGCTACCTCACACACATGAGGGGGGAGGGGGTTGTTATTCCATGTGTGGCGAGGTGGCAATGGGAATGAATAAAGGCAGACAGTATGAATTATGTACATGTGTATATATGTATATGTCTGTGAGTGTATATATATGTGTACATTGAGATGTATAGGTATGTATATTTGCGTGTGTGGACGTGTATGTATATACATGTGTATGTGGGTGGGTTGGGCCATTCTTTCATCTGTTTCCTTGCGCTACCTCGCTAACGCGGGAGACAGCGACAAAGCAAAATAAATAAATAAATAAATATATATATATATTCATTTATATATAAAAAATAAATAAAATATATATATATATATATATATATATATATATATATATATATATATATATATATATATATATAAAAATATATATATATTTAAGAATGAACAGGACCACGGACTAATCCCTGTGGCACCTCACTTTCTCATGTTCAGCCAGGCCTCATCTTAGTCAGCTTTTAGTGCTGGAGGAGTCAATCTCCTAAAAATCATTCTCCACATGATCTAAAGACAAATCATCATTGTCGGATAATTCAAGATCACCTACCTGGTCCTCTAAATCTAGCTAAAAGTCACTTAGTTTCTTTCCTAGTAAAACTCATGAAAGTTTGCTCTCATTGGCAAGGCTGGAGGATGACTGGCTGTGGTGGGAAATTATCATGTACCTCAGGCATATCCCAGACTCAACACACTGCCTTGAAATTGTGAGGTAAAACTCATTGCAAAAATATCTGTCTATAGGACTGCTCAGGTTCCATAATTATCTGTCTGGATGCATTAAGGGGAAATATTTCATCATTCTTCTTGGTAAAATTTCAACAGTAAGCACAGAATGGAGGACTTTATTCAGTGCACAGGCTATCTCAGTCACCACCACAAGTTTCTCTTTGTCCATTTGTTAGTCTTGGGATTATTTCTATGTTAGGAATTTTTTCCGTATTCATGTTTACTCATCATTCACTTAACATTCCCCCAGTATTCTCATGAATTCTTGGCATTCTGTGCTCTTTTCTGTTAACTTATAATGCCCTTAAGTTTTTCTCATGATATATTTGTTTAATTTTCATCCTTTCATCTTTCTTGGTATTTTTGAATTACAGTAAGAATTAATTTGATATTAGAAAAACTCCACTTCTTTTCAGCTGTATTACCATAAAGGAAATTTATCCAGATACTGTTGCTAACTTTGTGCCTCATTTGCCAAAGTTTGCTTATCTGTAATCTGGGATAATGAGTTTGTTAATGTTGATATCAAAGCTTGTATCTATTTCTAGCCTAATAATGTTGTGGTCACTGCTTGCCAGGACCTCACCTATTTCACTGGATTTGATTAAGTTGCAGTTCGTGGTGAGAATCAAGTCAAGAATATGGTTGCTTCTAGTGGATAATAACTTGCTAGTTTAGAAGTGTTTTCAATCAGGTTAATCTATTTACCTCTTGATCGATTAGGTGTACTCCAGTCTAAACTAGTCAACTACAATTATAATTTCCTTGTATGCAATTGATTTTTCTTTATTGTATATAATTATGTCATGCTCTTCCTTTTGCTTTTGAGTTCTGTATGTGAAACCAAAGGCTGACAAATTCATATTTTTGTCAACTGTATCTGTGTACAGGATCTGCATCCATCTTGTTTACTTTAACTACACTAAGGCAGTTATCAGAAGCAATCAAACCACCTCCTGCCTTGTTCAAACGGTGTTTAGTGACCAATCTCTTTCTAGTTACAGTTAATATGGCTATTAGATGTTTGTACTCCATATTTATCTCTTTCTGAAGTGCTATAATGCTTGGTTTTTCAGTTCCTGCAGAATGCTTTTGGTCTTGTTGTAAGCAAATGGATATTTTGCAAAGTATGTGTAAATAATTTGCTGAAATATTACAATGTAATGTAATCAGATGTCCATTTCTTTTCTCTGTCTTTCTGTTGAAGACATATAAATTAATGCTGAGGAAAAACATTGCAGCTGTGGCCTCGTGGTTCAGCGCTAGCAGAGCGGCTGTGGACCAACCCCAGCACTAACTGGGAACAAGCCGAAACCCGCTTTGTTCATCACCGTCAACGGATGGTCAAGAGAGGTATCATGGCTGAAAAGATCCAACCTCAGTGGTGCCACCAGAATGAAGGCCTTTGCTACCTCTAAACTTTCCCTACCAGTGGGAATACCATGCTTGATGCTCTAACCTTTGTTTCAGCAGCAACATTAATTTAGTACCTCTTCTGTAAACAAAACTAATGGATACAATGCTGAAAGTATTTTTTATCCTACATTGCTTTAAACATACTTTCAAAAGTTGACACTGGTGGTTCACTGAACCACAAACAACTCAATGGGGTTAAACATTAATCTTTGAAATATATTTTAGTGATTCAATATTCATGGTAATCATAAAATGCAAAAATTAGGATAGAGTTAAGAAAAAGACATTATTCAAATTTGCATGAGTTTGACAAAGGGAAGTATGATACAAGGAATAATTTGATTTTTCATGTTTTGATATTCTTAATTGCAGTGGTTCCTTGGCAGCTGATATGCAACTACTGTCTCACAACCTATTCTGCATACTTTAGATCATTTATGATTAAGCTATATATATGAACTCATCAATGCTGCAAAAGATAAATCAAAGAGCCCTGACTGCATTATCCATAGAGAATCAATTGAATTTCAACAGAGATCTTCAGAAGAAAAATACTGGAAATAAAAACCAATAGCAACTTTTACAACAACAAAAAATGCAAGTTGCTTGTCCAGCATATGTTTGACATATCATCATTTTCTATCATTAAGACACACCTGTGTTGTGATATTAATAAAAGCTACTGTGCTGATTGTCATTGAAAAAAAGCCAATCGATTCACCTCAAGATTCCTTACATATCACTTTGCAAGGACAGTTGTTCATGAAACAAATAAGTGAAAAGAACTAATGAGTCTACCAATATTTTCAACCCAAAAAAGTAAATCCTGAGCCATAATAGCTGATTTAGATAAGAGAGCAAACACCTCTTCCATAAGTTGCAGAATATCTGATTCTACCTATTTAATACAAGTGATCCATCCTGTGCAATAACTGTACTCCAAACTGTGTCAAGTACAGGTACCAATATTTGACCCAACCCATACTGTGCATTTAGTTCTTACCTTGTGAATTAACTAATCTAACCATGACTTGCACTTTATGCAACCCTTATACTGTATTCAATCCAACCCCTGAATCTATTAAAGGAAATAAATGAACATAGATTTTTGACAACAGGTACTATCACATATTGCTTTGTAATGTTTCAAAGACATAATGAAAATGTGAGCCTTAACAACATAGTCAATATGAGGCACATGAGAGTAGCTCAACAGTAAGTTTACCAACTTCTTGTTTATGCAACAGCTTAGCTTCATTCTTGTAAACAAATTTTTCTTATTTTTCCAGAAGGGATTTCCTTTCATCAGATATCACAATCATTAGGTTATTCCCTGTCTTAATGGATGGGCATGTTGAAGCAGTAAGTTATTGGCTTTGTTTGGAATACAGAAGTTCCAGTATCAGAATGATAGCTGATACCAGGTACCCAATACCAAGTTTGTAGAACACTCCCTGGAGATGTGCCAGGTTGAGGGCCCTACCCCGTATCTCTTCTGCTGGGATGTGGGGACGCTTGCTAACATACTGACTCCTGAAGTACACTACCACCTCCTCCTGCCATTTTTGCATCACCCCAGATTCAAAAAGTCGTAAGATGATACTATCAAAGAGAGACTTTAATGGAGAATTCTTTTGGTAGGCAAGGCCAATGCTGTAAAGGAGGAGGCATTCAGGCACAATTCTAATAGTAGTATGACTGCCATAAGTATACCGGGCTCCTGCTTGAAGCTCTAAATACTGTTTGTTTTCAATCAAGGCAAATTTTCCAGCTTCAACTTTATCAAACAGAGAGTCCAGGTCTACATCTGTTTCCAAGATATCAATAAACTTCCGGACAGTTGGATCAATGGAGGCAGCAAACTGTGTTTTCCAGAATGCATGGCCACCAAGCCTCAACCCACTTTTTAATAATTGTTCCATTGTATCAATGGGCGCTGACATTTGTGTCACAGATAAAAAAGCTACCAGGTTGGCAGAGTAAGCTGTTGCAATAATGAAGCCAAAGAGCCACAGGAATCCTACATATACACGAACTGGATGGTGATATGGCACACTGTTGAATGAGCGCACTGTTAATGCACCAAGAACATAAAGATAGTCATATGAAACACTAAAGAACTCTGATGATTCAGGAATAACACTAAGATCCACAATAGAGTACAATACAATGCCACCTACTGCTAAAACCACACCTACAAATATCCATGTGTCCCTGGTAAAGGGCATCAAAGGAGATTTCCAGTTTAACACTGGTTTTGATGAAGGTGCTACAAAGCAGCCACGCTCAAAATTATAGGGAACTGAGTAATCAACTTGTTTCCATCGATGCAATTCTAAGAACATATTACAAACACCAATATCAACCAACTCATTGAAGACTTTCCCTACCAGGCCAACCCATGAGCCATTAGGAAGCTCAAACCCCCACAGCTCATCATGACTTACTTCAGTAAATTCAGCAGAGAAATTTTTTGCTCGTGCAAGTGTCTGCACAATTTGCATGTCGACTCCCAGTCGACTGATAATATTGTGATGTTCATCATGGACATACACAACACTAGGTGGATGGTCAAACGTTGCAACACGTAATACAACTCCTTGTAAGTCTCTAAGTTTACTAGGGAAGAGATTTTGGTTTTGATGAAACTTTCCATCCTTCCAAGTGTCTAAAAGTACAACTGAGGAGGTATGTGAATACAGCTGGTGGGTCCATGCCAGGATATGCTCATTTTGTGGCTGCAAGATCAGTAATTTCTCAGTTTTCTTAAAGTTGTACAAGGATGCCACATCTGAAGGTCTGAATGTGCTGTTATCAGAGCCAAGGAGGAGTAGGATGTAGTGGGCATGATAGTTCCAGAGGGAATGCGGTTGATGATAGATGGCTGCATGATAGTGACTGATGTCAGCATGAAGGAGCACCGCATCTCCGTCCATCAGTAAGAATATGTAGCCATCACATTGAGACCGACTCCATGTATCTTCCATGAGTAGTACCTCGTCTTCCAGAGTGTAGAGCTGGAAAAACATAGTACAATTTATTCTATGGAATTCCCATCAATCTTAAGTGTTCAGCTACTCCCTTACAAGTGATCAATCAGATTACAGGGAAGTATCTAAATTGCAAAAAATATTACTTGCAATTGCTTGGTATTAGGAATCAGCTGACAAAAAACCTGTATTATATAAATCATCAATTACACAATGGTTATTCAACAGAGGTTACAGATTATGAATATATGTTTTTGTAAGTTTCTACAAGGTTTCATTCGCTCATGTACGATTAAATACATACAATGGCTATTAAGAAAAAGATCTGTGTATATATTCTACAGTATAAATTCCACACCACTTTTCCATTAGTGAAGGTCTATACAAACTGGATAGCTTTGTCATCGGCAAAATATATAAAGTAACCCCTTTCCTGTCCACATTATAAAACCTTATGGCAGGCATGGTGCCAGACCTGAACACCACCAACCCAAACACCACCATCCGGTAACACTTGTTTACCATTGGCTCTTGACTACATCTCTTACTTGTATATCAATTGACTGTTCTAAGTCTTCTACTGTATCCCATTTTTGTACCTCCCCTGACAATGGGATCATTACACAAAAGTGCACTTGGGATTTATCGTGTTTCATTTTCCTTATGGCGGGTGGTGACGGGAATGGATGAAGGCAGCAAGTATGAATATGTACATGTGTGTATATGTATGTCTGTGTATGTATATGTATGTAAAAATTGAAATGTATATGTATGTATATGTGCATGTATGGGCTTTTACGTACATATGTGTGTATATGAGTGGTTGGGCGATTCTTCGTCTTTCCTTTCACTACCTCACTGACGCGGGAAACAATGATTAAGTATAATAACAATAATAGTAACAATATATATTCATACATGATCACCGTTTCCTGCTTTAGGAACAGATGAAGAATGCAATCCAAACCATTTCAATACACCCTCTTCTGTTCTCTCAACCACCTTTTTTTATTGCCACACATCTCTCATACCCTTTCATTACTTACTCGATCAAACCACCTCACACCACACACACACACACACACACACACACACACACACATATATATATATATATATATATATATATATATATATATATATATATATATATATATATTATTATTATATTTTTATTTTGCTTTGTCGCTGTCTCTGGCGTTTGCGAGGTAGCGCAAGGAAACAGACGAAAGAAATGGCCCAACCCACCCCCATACACATGTATATACATACACGTCCACACACGCAAATATACATACCTATACATCTCAATGTACACATATATATACACACACAGACATATACATATATACAAATGTACATAATTCATACTGTCTGCCTTTATTTATTCCCATCGCCACCTCGCCACACATTAGCATATTACTGGGAAGATGTGCTGAAGATGAAGCAAGATAAAGTTCAGTAATTTCAAGAGAATCAGTCTGTCCTGGTTGTCTTAGTTTTTTGATGCTTAACATTTGGTGAAGTAAGGCATTTACATCATATGTTTTAATTTAATGAGAGTATTTTTCCTTATTTTCAGTAACTTAAGAATATTTTTATGGTACACATGAATTGATGTATATGACTGTATATATATATATATATATATATATATATATATATATATATATATATATATATATATCTTTCTTTCAAACTACTCGCCATTTCCCGCGTTAGCGAGGTAGCGTTAAGAACAGAGGACTGGGCCTTTTTTGGAATATCCTCACCTGGCCCCCTCTGTTCCTTCTTTTGGAGAATTAAAAAAAAAAAAAAAACGAGAGGGGAGGATTTCCAGCCCCCCGCTCCCTCCCCTTTTAGTCGCCTTCTACGACACGCAGGGAATACGTGGGAAGTATTCTTAATCCCCTATCCCCAGGGATAATATATA
Source organism: Panulirus ornatus (assembly GCF_036320965.1). NCBI lineage: Eukaryota > Metazoa > Arthropoda > Malacostraca > Decapoda > Palinuridae > Panulirus > Panulirus ornatus. The sequence goes on along the minus strand of NC_092252.1, from coordinate 10,367,811 downwards.
TATATATATATATATATATATATATATATATATATATATATATATATATATTATCCCTGGGGATAGGAGAGAAAGAATACTTCCCATGCATTCCTCACGTGTCGTAGAAGGCGACTAGAGGGGACGGGAGCGGGGGTCAGAAATCCTCCCCTCCTTGTATTTTAACTTTCTAAAATGGGAAATATATATATATATATATATATATATATATATATATATATATATATATATATATATATATATATGTACATAATTCATACTGTCTGCCTTTATTCATTCCCATCGCCACACATGGAATAACAACCCCCTCCCCCTCATGTGTGCGAGGTAGCGCTAGGAAAAGACAACAAAGGCCCCATTCGTTCACACTCAGTCTCTAGCTGTCATGTAATAATGCACCGAAACCACAGCTCCCTTTCCACATCCAGGCCCCACAGAACTTTCCATGGTTTACCCTAGACGCTTCACATGCCCTGGTTCAATCCATTGACAGCACGTCGACCCCGGTATACCACATCGTTCCAATTCACTCTATTCCTTGCACGCCTTTCACCCTCCTGCATGTTCAGGCCCCGATCACTCAAAATCTTTTTCACTCCATCTTTCCACCTCCAATTTGGTCTCCCACTTCTCCTCGTTCCTCCACCTCTGACACATATATCCTCTTGGTCAATCTTTCCTCACTCATTCTCTCCATGTAAAACGCTCATAAATGCACATATACATACACATACAGACCTATACATATATACACACATATGTACATATTCATATTTGCTTGCCTTCATCCATTCCTGTCGCTACCCCGCCCCACAGGAAACAGCATCGCTACCCCCACTTCAGCGAGGTAGCGCCAGGAAAATAGACAAAAAAGGCCACATTCGTTCACACTCAGTCTAGCTGTCATGAGTAATGCACCGAAACCAAAGCTCCCTAAACACATCCTCGCCCCACAAGACATTTCCATGTTTACCCCAGACACTTCATCTGCCCTGGGGACAGGGGAGAAAGAGCACTTCCCACGCAATCCCCGCGTGTCGTAGAAGGCGACATTATTACCAGATCGCGGTCAGATGTAATCATAAGTATCGTGAATACACTAAAATAATGAAATCTATACCTCCACTACAGGTAGCCAAAGAAAATCTAAAATACATAGAGGGTAACAGTTGCTGAAAAAAATAATGGAGTATATGAACAGAATGTCCTACGCAGCACCAGATCTCTGACCCTCACCTTGACACCTTGCGGGGCCAAGGACGCCCTAAGACTCTCGGCAGCAGTGGCAGTAGCAGCGCCTTCCGAGAAAATGGTAAGTGAGCATTCCACCAGATGGCGGGCGACAATGGCAGCCACAGGACCTCCGGCCGAAACCATCACCTGTGTGGGAACAGTGTCAAACTCCGGGGATTCATATTTCTTTTCACTGAGACAGATCATATACTGTTCCAGCATTATCTTTATTTAAACTTTCCTTTAGAAAGCAGAAGCACGTCAAAGGGAGCCTTTTCATAGCACCTTCGGTGCACCATATGGGGCATACCCATGATTTTCTATCGATGTGAAAACATCATTTGGGCCTTAACAATAAGCTTATGTATTTTAAGCTGAAGATGGTTCCATAGTTCATACAAAAAAACAGAACATTGAAACAAATTTGGCCATGAAATTTATGAATTTCGGAACCGGATTTTGGCCCCAGATGACAGAAATGATAAAATTTATCGATAAAAGCGGAGCTCCCTAGTCCTAAAGTTGGTAATCAAGGTCTGCAGGAGCGAAGTATAATGTGTCAAATTGTTCGTTCTTTCGCCAACTGTGGAGCACGCTAGGACATCATCGTCGTGCCAGTCATGGAGACCAGTCCTAAAATGAGATGGAACCTCTGTTGTCAAACACCAAGTATCATCACTACAGTCTAACATTCCTTTCTCATGCGGACCGTGGAGACCATCTAGAAATTAAAGACCTTAATACGTCCACTTTCCAAATATAAGGACTATTATTGATATCAAATGTCTCTTCTAGAGCTGATCCACGGGATCACTTTTAACAGTTTCTTTGACTAGGGCTTTGAAGGTCACTACCAGATCAAGCATTGGAGCTGATACATCCATAGGTAATTTCATGAGTACCACATAATAATGAAGTGCTCCATCCAAAGCCACTTTGATCTCCCCCCACCCCCAGTGTATTTAGTGAGTACCGTCTTTTTTATACTATACAATGAACTTTGTATGAACCTCAGAATAGTGGTTTTTAAGTTGTTAATCATAATGCTTATCATACATACGGATATGACTATTACTTCAGCAATAATGTTCGCCTCACGGACATAATACTGAGAGCACGAAGGATCATTACGACTCCCGTTCGTTAGTTGAGCTTTAAGCCTATGGACTGCCGGGACTACTTAGGGCCATCAGTGTCACGTTATAAACTTCAGTCAAAACAAAAAATCTAAGCTCCTGACTTTCACTATGCTTCGAAGACCATACTTACTCTCACTGCATATATGGCCCTCGGGTCCGGACACTGGACTCTAAGCGCTGAACCATCTCAAACTGTACTGTGCGAATAGAGATTATCTGTCGGAGCTACATTTCATATAATAGGTACAAAATGTATCATTGTATACCCTGTAAAATCAATGCATCACTGTACAACCTGTATAATCAATGCATCACCGTATAACCAGTATAATCAATGCATCACTGTATAACACATAATCAATGCATCACCGTATATAACCTGTATAATCAATGCATCACTGTACAACCTGTATAATCAATGCATCACCGTATAACCTGTATAATCAATGAATCACTGTATAACCTGTATAATCGATGCATCACCATATAACCTACATAATTAATGAACATGACAAAAGTATTGATCCATAAACAAGATTTTTGTCCTTCCCGCATGTCTAGCCGTGAGCAAGCTTGTAAAACAAAATCTATACGATGAAACCAAGAATATCTGGCATCTGCGCTGTTTTCATAAAGCCACGCGATTCTTACTTCCTCAGATATAGGTTGATGATCCGAGACCCGAGAGGTATAGTCTGTCTTGCCTGTTGGTCGATGTCGCGGAAAGCTGCTCCCAGCTCTCTGCCTAACGCCTGGCACGGGGGCTTCTTCCAGGTCACCCAACAGGAAAGGTCTCGAGAGATCGCCAGACGAGCGCGGAGTAACCGTGGCCACTCTCGCATCTCTTAGCAAATGGCACCACAGCAACAGCAACAAGAGGAGACACCCTTGGGTAAGTTTACTTGTCATGCTACTAGCTGATGCCAAGAACTGTGACTATGTGACTGTTTCTGATAAAGGCGTGTGCGCTTACCTTGCCAGTGGTTTATATCACCCCCTTCCTCCTCTGCCACACAGTTGGCGCATGACACGTCCCCTCTCTCTCTCTCTCTCTCTCTCTCTCTCTCTCTCTCTCTCTCTCTCTCTCTCTCTCTCTCTCTCTCTCTCTCTCTCTCCTACGATGTTGAAAGAGAAAGATAGTTTAACACATTCGTGACGACCAAGCAGATGTCATCAGCCACTGCGAGCATGATTTACTGTGACAACTGCTACAAGATTCGAGCTCAATATCAGCAGTGCAGTTCATCTGAAGTGTGGATACAGCCGCAGCCTAAGAACACTGTAACAGTAACATTTACATAACTTAATGGGATGGAATACTCTTACGGCATGACAAATCATACCATCTTCAACATATATATATATATATATATATATATATATATATATATATATATATATATATATATATATATATATCATGGGTATTTACTTAATTTCCTTTTCTTAGAGGTTTAAATGGCCACCTGCTTGTGGATCCCGTTGAAACAGTCCTCCCAACGTAATCCACTGGTTACAATGACAAGGCCCGGCCAGGGTTTGACCCAGTCTCCGGAGCCTGTGATTACTATTTTTACCTTATGGAAAGAGTTTTAAGCTAGTGTTGCCCCATGTCTCTTTTTACATACGTCCTACCGCTACTTGGGTAGAGTTTTACGCTAGTGTTGCCCCCGTCTCTTTGTATACATATATCGTTTGGGCAAACACACACACACACACACACACACACACACACACACACACACACACACACACACACACACACACACACCAGCCTAAGCCAGGTGTACCCGTCTATCTGTAAGATACAGGGAGGAGGTTCTACATTCGTGTGGTCCTCGTCTCAAACTTTTTCTCCTGCCGCAGATCTTTTTTTTTAACGTATGTATGGAGTCATCATTCACACTTTATCCTTTTGTACTTAAACGTGACTCTAGTTCTTGCAGCAAACAGCTCGCTTTATGAACAGTACTGACGAAGAATTCTGCCAACAGGTTGGGTACAATGTCCCTCTTACACACAGTCCCAAATCCTTCTTACACACAGATTCCTGTAACTTCCCTCCTGCTCAACTATAGTCATCTAGAGACCTTCGTTCACTGTATCCGATCCTTATTACTTCGCATTTACCATGTATCAGACCAACTCTAGAGCTTCTCTTAAGATCTTTATGACATGATATAATCCTCGCCATTCCTTTATTTTCTCATGACCCTTAAATCATCTGCAAACACATTCTGATATGTTCAAGGAACATCCCCGAGAGACTAGCGACTCGGAAGCTTGCCAAAGGGATCGAGTGAAATCTGGGCACTGGGAGCTCTTACATGAACATACTTCTGAGATCGTATACACTCGTGTCCCAGTGACAAGATAGCCTCGTCCCTAACGCAGGCAAAACCTTGACTAAAAGACTCAAGTCTCTAGGTCGGAGGTTCTCAATCTGGTAATGGAGGAAACACTATTGTTGGTCGTGTTACAGAGCTCTTTTCAATATCACAGGAACACTATCATCCTCATAACTGCCAAGTTCAGAAACTCCGGTCTAAATAGTTAACATTATTGTCTCGAACGTCTCTTGCATGGAGTTCAGTTTGACCAAAATTATAATGCACTGGTCAATTTGGGTCTGAAATACACCGATTCATGTATTCACACGCAACTCTTGTCATCTAAACATACTTGAACATGTCTCAGCACAAGATATATAGGACTCGAGATTATCCTAATAACAGTAGAGTGACTTGTAAAAGAAAGCATTATTTACGACTAAATCCGTTCTATGAAACAAACACAACACAAAAAGAAAAATATGCGACCATTTTTCAATCTAACGATCAGGTATCTGGGTCCAGTGCATCAGCTCGAGAGCTGACAGCAGAGCATTATTTCTTTTCATATTTTCAACCTGGAGATGTCAGAATGGAGCAGTTCAGGAGTTTGAAAAGCTTTAGATGAGAGCCTGTGACAGCTGATGACAGCCGACGTCGGTGACGCAGATGAGAGAAGACGTTTAAAAGGACGTTTGGGGAAGGTTACATGTGAGATGTCTTGATTATGCAGGTCTGACCTATGGTAGTGTCAGCCTCGAGCGGCGTGAGGGCGAAAGGAGAGTGGTTGTGGGGAGGGAGGGGTAGAGTAGTGGGCTGCTAGTTAAGGGCTGGGGGGAGGAAAAGGGGGGGGGGAGTGATGAGGATGAGGGGCTGCTGCTGTTTTTGAAGGGAGGAAATCAGGGCGTTGGGGAAGTGGAGGGAGACAAGCTGCTCAGAAGCATAGGAATGGTTCAGAACCTATATAACAGCTTCTCAGAAGAAAAAAAACTGCTCTCATTAAAGTTACTTCTTTTTAGTTCCAATGTATGTCGCGATGATGATACAGACGTGTCATGTGACATGACGTCACCTGGTAGTTTGCAGCAATGACCGAGTGTCGATCTTCATAACCACTGGATCAGAAGTATCCTGTATCGTAATATACTCAACAATGTCTATCATTTCGTTCTCACAACGTGTTTGTCCTTTGCAATACACATTCTTTGCTCGTCGGCAGCAAAAAGTAATTTGTCACCTGAACATCAGTTTGAATAATTTTTTCTAGATCAATATTTCCTATTACTTTTATATATCCCCATCATCCTCTGATGAAATATATTCGTTTGAGCTGTTCCACATACCTTTGCAATAACACAGGGTGCATTACGTAATGGTAAGGTAAAGTGTTTATAAAAGAATTCTCTTGTTTAAAGATGTTTAAAGATGTCAGTAACTAATTACTGACTAAGGCAGAGCATACTGTTCCGTGCTTTTAGCACGGCATTAGTCGTTCAAAAGGACGAAAAACGCGATCGGGATAATTCTTCCGTAACGTAACTGGACCTAACCTAGCCTCGGTTAAACTCGCCAAACCCAAACCAGCCTAAGCTTAAATGTTTAAAGAAAAAAAAAAGTATCCCGGTCTCGCTTATCGGAATGATAATCATTTTATCCAACCCTCGAGAGAGAGAGAGAGAGAGAGAGAGAGAGAGAGAGAGAGAGAGAGAGAGAGAGAGAGAGAGAGAGAGAGAGAGAGAATCTTTTGGGAAAGAGAACTCTGGACGGAAGATGAGACAACGGTAATAACTGACTGCGATAGGAAGTTCGTGTTTTCATATCTGTAACCAGATTAGATGAGTTACTCTTATTTCCTCGCCTTACATAATCAGTTTCGAGTCAAAATTGGGCACTCTGACTTATCAAGAATATGCATCTCTGCGCAGTGTCTAAATTCTGTGATATATTGCAAATATGGGAAGGGCCACATATACAGTGAGAGCCTTTATGGTCTTAAAATTGTCTGAAGGTGTTCAAGTGTTTTTTATTGGTGGTTACATCATAACGGCATTCACTGATAACCTTGGAAGGCGACAGAGCTAAAACCCAAATAACCAACCAATTATCACATTCACAAATAAGATACTGCGTGGAGGAGTATGGTCTAGATCATTAGAATGCAAGGGACTGGGTCTAGGTCTCGGCCGCAACCAAGCGTAGCCTAGCTGTGCCTGAGATTAAACTAGGTCAAACACGTGTTGTGCGAGGCTGCCTGTGGCAGAAGTCTAGCGGGTACGGTGACGCAGGTCCCTGGAAACTTCTTGTGAGTTGCCACAAGCTCTGTTGTTGTTGTTTTTCTGTACGACCGCCGCAGATTCATGTCCTGCCATGTATCCGGGCTATGAATCACAGTCTGTTTATTCGGTGCGCTCTCCAAATCACAGCCAATATTCTAAGCTGTCTCTGACTGGCGGGTTCACACTTGGCGAATTGCAAGACGTGCTTAGAGTGCTTATGGACACAGGTAACGGCTAGGCAATGTGTGGAAGGGGTGGCGTCTCTACTTTCACCCATACCAAGAGTCACTAGTCTTGACGCCGACCACTTTTGGGCATGAAGCTGTGACCTTAGTCTGACCCTTTAAGGGGTCAGGTGACAGGCAAGATCATCAACTCAACTGTCAATTGAACAAATTCAACACACATTTCTCATGGGGAACATATATCGAGGTACTGTAAATCTAATGGACAATAAGCCTCTTAAGAAACTTATTGTGCTCGTCAACGGCTGTTTCGTGGAAAATGAAACCACAGATAGCCATAGATTAGAACGGAATTCCACTTGTTATTGGACTGGTCCGCACATACCGAGGTATAACACAGTTATACATATCTAACACCTCTGAGCTCAGGGCTCTGAATGACAATGTCACGGGAAATGATTACGGGCTTCGCTCAGAGGGAAAGAAAAGAACCCGAGCGTATAAACATCAAGGTCCTGGAGATAATAATACTCTATGCAAACGACAGAGTATATTCACAGTACATACAGTACGGTCATACAAAGCACGGTGGTATGTATGACCCTACGTATGATTGCGCATCATGTATTAGCATATATATATATATATATATATATATATATATATATATATATATATATATATATATATATGCACAACCACCACTGGAAGGAAAAAACAAAAGCGAAGAGTACTTCCGTTTAATACATCACTGTCTGGGGATGTATCTTCTCTTTCCAGTGGTGATCGTGCATACATCTATTCACGGTGAAGGTTCTGCATATATATATATATATATATATATATATATATATATATATATATATATATATATATATGTGTGTGTGTGTGTGTGTGTGTGTGTGTGTGTGTGTGTGAGCTTTCAACATGTCAGTAAAAGAGTTTGACAGAATAATCCACAATGATGTGTTTTGTATGAGTTTGGGTGGCACGTCGCAACTCCCGCTTGTGCTTACTGATAAAGGAAGAGATAGTTTTGGGGTTTAACGACCTGACGGATATTCTCACTTTCTATATCGTTTATATCACTGTTTTTACATTCATCGTTATTGTTATACTTACTCGTATGATTGCTGCTATTCTCTGATAACGCAAAAAAAAAAAAAAAGTCACTTGCTGAGTTTAATATTAATAACTAGCTCGTGGAACTTGACGTTTATTATTATGTGTTCCTTAATTTAGCAAACGCACACTGAATTTTGTTCCCTAGGAGTACTTGAGCAAGAGTACGAATTTATCCTTAAGTGAGTGAATTCCATCAAGCAGCGTTAACATTCCCTATATTCAGTAACGTTCACGTACATTTTCCAGCTGACAATGAATAAGCTTCACTTTGGTTTTGCTTTCACCTGTACCAGAAAAAAAAAAAACCATGTTTACTGTAAATCCATAGCATGTCATCCATCTTACTTCGCGGTGACGTCATTCAGCCTAGCACGATAGCTTTCCACACCGTGGAACTCAACTTGCTGGTGAACAAGCTGCTACGCTAGCCATTATGGCGTCACAGGGATGGAGCCTCACTCCCGCTTAAGCGAGCAGTCTGGCTATTGAGCGTCGTGAACATCAACCGCTTACTGGCGGCTTATGGGTGCATGTTTTTGACGTTTATAAAAAAAAAAAAGGGCTGCTACGCTAGCCATTATGGCGTCACAGGGATGGAGCCTCACTTCAGCTTGAGCGGGCAGTCTGGCTATTGAGCGTCGTGAACATCAACCGCTTACTGGCGGCTTATGAGTGCATGTTTTTGACGTTTATAATAACAGAGAAGTTCTTGAATGACACTTTACTGTCTTCACTTTGCTGAGCTGAAAGGCAAGGACACGGAGGGAATGGGTTGGGATCAGCCTGATTTTCCGTAAGAAGCAAATTAGGGCTGCCGTATCACCTCGGAACATGTCCATTTTGGTACACCGAATGTGTCCTCCAGTACGACCAACATATCCATATCCCTCAAGTACACATGACCGTATCCCTCCCGTACAGCTAATACATCTCTCCCGTAAAGGTAATGTAACCCTCCCGTACAGGTAATGTATTCCTCAAGTACAGTTAATGTATCCCTCCCGTACATCAGTAGATCGAATGCATACTTCCATTACTTTTAAAGTTCTTCTGAGCGAAGGATTTTACCTTGGAGTACATGACGTACCTCAAGAAGCACGACAAACAAGTCCCCCGCGTATGACTAATGAAGCTCTAGAGCAAAGGCAACTTAACCCTCTCAGCACAACGACTTAATCCTTTACTCTCACCTTTTCATGGACGATAACACAGATAAGGCTACTTGATCTTAATATCATCAGATACAGGAATCTATTGTGTCTGATCTGATTATGAGATGGCAATAGCGAACACTTTATCATCGGAGCACATATTGAGAGAGAAGGTAAAAATGAGGTCGGAAGTCCAATGGTAAAGTCTTGAGCCTCATAATGTGGTTATCTCTCACATCTTAAGTATCAGATAATAACAATGACGCAAGCATTTCCACAAGCAGCTCACCGGTTCGCATTTCTCGGATGGAACGTTCGCGAATCTCTCCTGCTAAAGGCGAGGGGGGGTTTATGAGGTTTGCTGATTCTGCAACTGCTTTGCACACAACGACATTCCACTGGTAATGCCCGCCGCCAGCGACTTAACTACACTCAGCACTTTCTAACGTTGTGAGCTTCGGACAAAGCCACGCAAGGTCCGAGTTTCAAAAAAAATACTCTAGGTACTGCCAAAGTAATATTTGTTAGTCTATGACATACTGAACCATGTTCTTACTAATGTTAAGAACAAGTTGGTGTGTGTGCGTGTGTGTGTGTGTGTGTGTGTGTGTGTGTGTGTGTGTGTGTGTGTGTGTGTGTGTGTGTGTGGGATCTGAAGGCTGCAGGTGGGGTTCTATCAGCCAGCTGGGTCAGCAGCATCCCTCCTCTGGGTAGGCAATAGGTGGTGGGCAGCCACCGACCAGGGAGGTTTAGTGCCGGTACTACCCGTCTAGGTACAGGGAGGGTTCGAGATCATAAACCTGTAGCTATGTATTGTACATTTGGAACAATGGCCCACCAAGAGAAGAATGTGTGCATCTCCGCTGAAGTCTTCAATTAATCTTTTAACCCAAGACAGACGCGGATCCAGCCATTCACCTTGAATGGACAAGTCTCTCCCACAGAACAAAACCCCAACCATTGTAGGCATCACTCACAACACGCACAACATTCGCTCCCCACACCAATGACAGCAACACAAAAGCAACGTACACACTAAACGCCCTCACAACACTAACTAGCACCAGATTAGGACAAGAATAAAAATCCCTCAGCATCCTTTAACAACAATTCATCAGCTCTGCTTCAAACTATGCTTCACCTGCCTGGTCTTCCACCCAATCAAAAGCAAGTACAATAAAGCTGCAACCCACATACCATAGTGCACTCAGAACAATCACTGGCTGCCTAGCAATTTCATATACTAAAAACCTTTACGGTCCCATCTCAACATGCTCGGCGCTCAATTCATGCAACAACACTAGACCCATTCTACCCAAACCAGTCTATAACTAATAACCATCAACTCCCAGGTAGAAACATAAAAAAAACTTATCCATGCCTCACACTTCAGTAACTTCTACTCACACATCCCCCAACTCCCAACAAATGTAACCCTGACAAAACACATACACTCTGAAATAACCCGACAGAAAATAAACTAGTGACCTCCAAACTCAGTTCTGAACTCCAACCCACAAAGCATAGACCTAAATGATGGGACTCCCTTAGAGCGACTAGTCCTTGGTCAGGATTATTCCTTTCCGTCCACTGGCGACGATGCAGCATATATATATATATATATATATATATATATATATATATATATATATATATATATATATATATATATATATATATATCCCTGGGGATAGGGGAGAAAGAATACTTCCCACGTATTCCCTGGGTTTCGTAGAAGGCGACAAAAAGGGAAGGGAGCGGGGGGCTGGAAATCCTCCCCTCTCATTTTTTTTTAATTTTCCAAAAGGAACAGAGAAGGGGGCCAAGTGAGGATATTCCCTCAAAGGCCCAGTCCTCTGTTCTTGACGCTACCTCGCTGGTGCGGGAGATGGCGAATAGTATGTGTGAAAAAAAAAAAAAAATATATATATATATATATGAGGAATGTGTGGAAGTCGAGAACATTATCTCGGAAAGCAAAAATGGGTATGGTTGAAGGAATGGTGGTTCCAACAATGTTGTATGGTTGCGAGGCGTGGGCTATGGATAGAGTTGTGCGCAGGAGGATGGATGTGCTGGAAATGAGATGTTTGAGGACAGTGTGTGGTGTGAGGTGGTTTGATCGAGTGAGTAACGTAAGGGTAAGAGAGATGTGTGGAAATAAAAAGAGCGTGGTTGAGAGAGCAGAAGAGGGTGTTTTGAAGTGGTTTGGGCACATGGAGAGGATGAGTGAGGAAAGATTGACCAAGAGGATATATGTGTCGGAGGTGGAGGGAACAAGGAGAAGAGGGAGACCAAATTGGAGGTGGAAAGATGGAGTGAAAAAGATTTTGTGTGATCGGGGCCTGAACATGCAGGAGGGTGAAAGGGGGGCAAGGAATAGAGTGAATTGGAGCGATGTGGTATACCGGGGTTGACGTGCTGTCAGTGGATTGAAGCAGGGCATGTGAAGGGTCTGAGGTAAACCATGGAAAGCTGTGTAGGTATGTATATTTGCGTGTGTGGACGTGTGTATGTGCATGTGTGTGTGGGGGGGGGGCCATTTTCTTTCGTCTGTTTCCTTGCGCTACCTCGCAAACGCGGGAGACAGCGACAAAGTATAATAAATATAAATATATATGTATATATATATATATATATATATATATATATATATATATATATATATATATATATATATATATATATATATATATATATATATACAGACACGAGTAAGACACAACACACAAATAAGCATAGTAAGTCTGGAGCTGCATACCAATTAGCGTGTGTCACCTTCAGAGAGGTGGAGGTCAACTCCCTTAGTGACCACCTGGTTAAGGCTCGCTTGCCAGTCCCTTTCACTCGACATGTCCCTCCAGACAGTCTCTCTCTCTCTCTCTCTCTCTCTCTCTCTCTCTCTCTCTCTCTCTCTCTCTCTCTCTCTCTCTCTCTCTCTCTCTGGGTATGATGGCATGACGTGACGTGACTTGCATGACACTTATGACATATGATCGTTTGCATTTAATGTTGGTAGCATGAAAAGCCTTCGAGCTATGATGGTTATTAGTTTCTCAAACACTCAAATGGAGAGTAAACCCTTTTTCCTTCTGTGTCACAGAACATCATCAGACTGCTACAGACCGTCAGAATGTCAACAGACTGTGTTGCAGAACATCATCAGACTGCCACAGACCGTCAGAATGTCACTAGATAGTTACAGAGCATCATCAGACTGCCACAGACCGTCAGAATATCACCAGACCGTTACAGAACATCATCAGACTGCCACAGACCGTCAGAATATCACCAGACTGTTACAGAACATCATCAGACTGCCACAGACCGTCAGAATACCACCAGACCATTACAGAACATCATCAGACTGCCACAGACCGTCAGAATATCACCAGACTGTTACAGAACATCATCAGACTGCCAGACCGTCAGAATGTCACCAGACTGTGTCACAGAACATCATCAGACTGTCACAGACCGTCAAAATGTCACCAAACTGTGTCAAAAAACATCATCAGACTGTCACAGACCGTCAAAATGTCACCAAACTGTGTCAAAGAACATCATCAGACTGTCACAGACCGTAACAATATCGTCAGACTGTGTCAGGATATCATCAGCCTGTCACAGAACATCATCAGTGTTACAGAAAATCATCAGACTGTTACAGAACATAACATCAAAACAAAACAAAACATAACATCAAAACAAAACATCATCAAACTGTTAAAGAACACCATCAGACCGTCACAGAACATCATCAAACTATCGTATAGAACATCAAGAAACTGTCTGACATAATGTCAGTAAACTGAGTCACACTGTGTCACAATTAAAAGGTTAAATGCTTATTCTACGGAATCAGATAAAATTGTTCGAGAGAAACCATCCCTGATGTAAAATATTTTTTGAATTCTTATGACTTGGGAGGGGGGAGGAGGAATCAGCCATGCTTCTTAACAGGGGTGGAGGGTGGGTTGAGGAAGGAAGGTTGGGAACCAATGATCTACTGCAAGCATGAGGCGCACGCACCTCAAGGTATCATCTAACCCGGAGTAAACAAGGAGTGTGTGGAGAAGCACCTGACAGGCCACCTGAGACGCTCAAGAACTGAGTCATCGCTGCCGGGAGAACGAAAGAGCAGATGTTGTGTCTCCTCTCAAGAATGGCGTCAACAGAAACGCGTTGAATACAAGACGATATTGTAGGTAAACATGAGCTGTCATCTACTAAGGTAGTGCACTAGTGGGGGGATGATGAAAGAACTTACAGAGAGACTAAAATAGAGGCAGCATTGGTTTACAAGAAGGGGACATGCATAATAAACCTATTGGACTACCCATGAACCTAGAAAAAAATAAAGAGATTTGTGGGTGGACCGTGATTAGCATTGCCTCACAAGCACTGTACTCCTCAAGGGCGGCTGCAGAAAGGGGAATAAGAAGAAAACGATATATAATCAGGCAGATTTTAGGTGAAGACTCCTTTGGTGAAGCATAAACTACCTAAACAGAAGGACAGAGAGGAGACACGCCGGAAGTGCCCTATCAAACTGGGTTAATGTCACCACTGCTGCTCGTACCTAGCGTTCATCTCCAAAGTTATGTTCGTTGGTTTTGAGTTACAGAGAGTTTTATATATATACACACACACACACACAGAACATACAGACCCAAGGTCCAAGAGAGGTGGTCTGACCTTAACACTACTTTAAAAAAGAAGAAAATGCAGTAGGAGAAAAGGATGGCAAAGCAAACTGTGTCCCTATCATGTATCTGCAAATACCAAACCATAAAGGTCGACAGCCGAGTAACTTAGAAAATTATAAGGGAATATGTATGGATGAAGATTGGCAATGGAGAGTGCCAGAAATACAAGCCGTGCGGACTGATTCTCAGTAACTGCTCTTACTGAGGGGACAAAGTTGTGTACAATCTCAGCATGTTTAACAAGCACGGTATGAGGAAATGTTTACCTAAGCAGCATTATATATCTGACAACAATCTGCTTTCCCGTGATCAAGAAGCGATTAAATGAAATTCACAAATTATTTTGGAGTTCACATAGTTTGGCAAATGGATTTTTCCATGAACGATGAATAGAAACTTTCCACAACTATAAGTTACTGATGGCTCAGCAAGGTCAGGTTTATCAAGATTACATATGCCTCTTCCAGTTAACTGAAGACCAACTGAAAACATGTTAATATGACATGAGAAACTAACGTAGTACCAACAGACAATCACACCAAGTTTAGATTACATTATAATAACACGGAATTCTTACAAGGCGTTCTTCTCAACGACCTACAAATTATGGTTAGCATTGTCATTGGCCTTGACCTAGAAGTGAGTATTGTTACAATTCAGTTAATCAGAGCAGTGTCGTCACGGATTTTAAACTCATTTTCATAATGTTCGTGACTGGGGTAAAGCAAAATCACTTTCCTGTTGGTTTCTTCAGATACTCATGAGGTCAATAGAATTTATTGTACATACGACAAAACAGCTGACGGTCAACTGGATTCAAGTGTGACAGCAGACGGTCACGACAGAACCACAGACGGTTACGACCGTACCACCCGAGTTGCATCATTCAGCAGACTTTCAAGACTCGAGTTACGTCCTTCAGCAGACGGTCACCCTTGCACTTATTGCCTTCAGACAGACCTGACGCTTGAGGTTTGGTCAACGTTATTAAGATGCAACGTCAGACAAAACATCTGGACCGAACAAGCGGGAACGCAACGTGGGAAAGCATATCCATTTTACCCAGTCTCGGACAAAACACTGGGTACGAAGTTATTGTCCCTTTTATAAAAACTGTTATCAACAGTGGTTAGATTAGTTTATGACAGATATTGGGCATGAAAGCCCAAGTATGAGGTATTAGTATATATATATATATATATATATATATATATATATATATATATATATATATATATATATATATATATATTCCATGGAAAGCTGTGTAGGTATGTATATTTGCGTGTGGACGTATGTATATACATGTGTATAGGGGTGGGTTGGGCCATTTCTTTCGTCTGTTTCCTTGCGCTACCTCGCAAACGCGGGAGACAGCGACAAAGCAAAGAAAAAAAAGAAAAAAAAAAAAAAAAAAAATATATATATATATATATATATATATATATATATATATATATATATATTTCATACTATTTGCCATTTCCCGCGATAGCGAGGTGCGTTAAGAACAGAGAACTGGGCCTTAGAGGGAATATCCTCACCTGACCCCCTTCTCTGTTCCCTCTTTTGGAAAATTAAAAAAAAACAAGAAAGGGGAGGATTTCCAGCCACCCGCTCCCTCCCCTTTTAGTCGCCTTCTACGACACGCAGGGAATACGTGGGAAGTATTCTTTCTCCCCTATCCCCAGGGATAATATATATATATATATATATATATATATATATATATATATATATATATATATATATATATATATATATATTCCTATGAGTCCACGGGGAAAATGAAACACGATAAATTCCCAAGTGCACTTTCGTGTAATAATCACATCATCAGGGGAGACAGAGAGATATAACAGTTGATATACATCGAAGAGACGAAGCTAGGACGCCATTTGGTAAACATGCGATTGGACAATCGCATGTTTATATATATATATATATATATATATATATATATATATATATATATATATATATATATATATATATATATATACGTTCATACATGCACATACACAGACATATACATATATACACATGTACCATTCATCCTTGCTTGCCTTCATCCATTCCTGGCACTACCCCGCCCCACAGGAAATAGCATCGCTACCCCCTGCTCCAGCTGTATGAAACGCATAGAAAGCGCCGAAAGTATGTGGATGACGTCACGTTTTCATCGTTGTCCATAAACGCCGAGCTACCGTACTGTTCCCTGCCGCTACATCTCAACTATACAGTCGGAATACTTTTCTTTTCTTACTTTTTTCACTTGTCAATCAATTCCACCAAATTTCAATATTTCGCAGGATAACGAGGTGTGCCTCGAGTCTTGGCAGTTTTCGTTTCATTTTACCAACTGGTAAAAAACTCAGGCTTACTGCTCTCTGTCCAAACAAGACTTGTTTGTCTATGTGTTGTGTCAACCATCTGGTCATGAAGAAGCACATGATGTTTTGTCGTCTGCCTGACCCTGCAATGATGAAGGTGGTACGGCGACTCAAGTGTTGTGGCCAGGGTGTAAGGTTTCGTGGTGGGTGATGTATATCTATTAAGGTTGTCTACGTCCGTTTTGCATTAACGGGGGAGGAGGAGGAGGAATCAAGGATAAGCTTGTCTCTTACATACGTCTATCCAGCAGATCAAAAGTCTAACACTGCGTGATGTAAGCTCATCAACAGCATCCCGTTATCTGCTGTCCTGTAGTTTCTTGTATTTCTGCACATCAACAACAAAGGGAAGAAAAACAAAATAAATGCGCGTCATCAATAGAGACTGTGGATGTTAGCTGCGGTAGCCAGTGGTTGTATGAACTGTATTAACTAGTGGTGATGGTGAACTGTAGCGACTGGTGGACAGTGGTGGCGGTGGTTGCTGTGATGTACGCTGTAGTTAACCGGTGACTGTGGAGTAAGCTGTGGTGACTGATGGTTATGTAAGCTGTGGCGACGACTGATGGCAATGTAAGCCGTGGCGACTGGAGATGGTAATGTAAGTTGCAGTGACTGGCGATGGTAATGTAAGCTGCAGTGATTGGTGATGGTAATGCAAGCCGTGGCGACTGGAGATGGTAATGTAAGCTGTAGTGACTGGTGATGGTGATATAAGCTGTGGCGACTGGTGATGGTAATGTAAGCTGTGGCGACTGGTGGTGGTAATGTAAGCTGTAGTGACTGGTGATGGTGATATAAGCTGTGGCGACTGGTGATGGTAATGTAAGCTGTGGCGACTGGTGGTGGTAATGTAAGCTGTAGTGACTGGTGATGGTGATATAAGCTGTGGCGACTGGTGATGGTAATGTAAGCTGTGGCGACTATTAATGGTAATGTAAGCTGTGGCGACTGAAGATGGTAATGTAAGCTGTAATGACTTGTGATTTAATGTAAGCTGTAATGACTGGTGTTGGTAATGTAAGCTTTGGCGACTGGTGGTGGTAATGTAAGCTGTGGCGACTGAAGATGGTAATGTAAGCTGTAATGACTGGTGATGGTAATGTAAGCTTTGGCGACTGGTGGAGGTCATGTAAGCTGTGGCGACTGGTGGTGGAAATGTAAGCTGTGGCGACTGATGATGATCGGTGATGTGGGAGGTGTTAAGCAAGACAAGAGTTGGTGCCGGGTGGGAAGCGCTCGCTGAGACACGTGTAAGCCCCACGAACATCCGAGTTCAAATGTGGGCTGTTGCGTACCATCTCGTTACGAAAACATTCCTCTTGAGATCTTTTCCGTACAGAAAACCATTATCTGATTCCCCTTGTGACTACGGGTCACTACAGAACTAAGAATTTATATTTTTCATTCCGTGTCAATTGTTTTTCTGAAGTAACTGTAGCATCGCAATGTAACTGAAAGGGTCGACCAGGGCGTAATGATATGATCCGGGGATATGTAAAGAATAAGCGCAGAAGGACTTCATAAGAGGATCTACGTGTCAGAAATACAGGGAGCAAGAAGGAAGGAAAAACCAAAAAGATGGAAGGATGGAATAAAGGAGAATTTGAGATATTGGGGCTGATTCGACGGTCAGGAAGGCACGAGACGTGCGATGTAGGAATCGAGAAGGATCAATGTCGTATGTGCGTGGGAGATGTGTTAATAATGTGCAAAATCTGGGCATATGAGGCGATCAACATGAACACAAGAGCATATCACTTGTGGCGCACGGATGTGAAAGTTAGGCTTTAATCTCGCTCGATACAACGTATCCAACTGAAAATCTAATGTGTGCAACTGAGGCCATTTTTTCGATCGTTCCGGACGTTACCTGCTACGCTGCCTGTTGGTTAGATAATGAGAGGGATAGCCGGTTAAGTAAGCCATGTCGATTGTATTCATACCAAGTTAAGATGGTGTCTGAATGTAATAACGTGAGGCCTGGAGATCGGAGTGCGACGCTAGTGACGAGCGGGTTTTTTTTTTTAACGTGTGTGACAGGAAATGATGTATGTTTCTTGTGAAATGGCTGTACGTCCCATTAACTGCCACAGTAAATTAACCAATGTCACCCACTGATCAATTGAAAAATCTTTTTTCAAGATAATTCGAAGACCACAGACTCGTTCACTATGGTTCGCTGGTTCGGTCAAATGTAAAAGAATTTGTCCCGACGAAACAAATTGCACGATAATGACAAAGGAGGTGAGAACGAAGAAATCAAAGACAGAGAAATGAAAAGCGGAAGAGAAGACCAGGTGAGGCATTTACGTGTGTGTGTGTGTGTGTGTGTGTTTAAGCGAAGTTGTTTGTGGTAGTGTTATTTGTTCATCTGCCGTGAGCGTGTTGCATGTCATGTATTTTTTTTTTCTCCTACCTACTGCTATAATTAACGACTTAAACTCTTTTGTTGCTTATCCAGGACTTTTTGGCCAGCGGCTGCAAGTTGTTATTTTTTCTTCTTTTATTGTTCCGAACTGCGTCGTCTTGGTCTTGTAGACAAGTTCTAACTCTATTTATGACCTTGATAAATGGAAATACAATCACGAACTAAAAACACAAATTAATCATTAAGTTGTAAGCCTTACGTAACACTGTCTCCTGTGTTGTGACATAAGGTTGAAATACATCAATTACAACATATTTTCGTTTATTCTTAAAGCCGAACCTATGCGACTGTTCTCAACTTTTCAATGTGAAAAAATCCTCTATGGGCGAAACATGGCAAACAAATTTCCGGGAACGCGACACTGACATAGTCACTGTTACCACGCTGCTTTCACTCCCCAAGGACAACCCCAAATGACCTCCGATTTCCCCATGTTCTTAATACCTGTTCGTCCTCGTTATGGTGGAAAGTTACCGCACCCTCTACTGTTTCCATGGGACTGACAACTTCCTCTGACGCAAGATACGAATGCGACTCCGCCATCCATGACAGTACTTAAAGGTGTAGCGCCACGCACCATGTTGGTAACTGGGAGAGAGTGTTTGATGACGCTCCCTGTGTTGGCACCTGACGGTGTTGGCAATGTTCGAAAACGCTGCAGGCGGGGCGTGGGTACTTCTTGATTCTAGTGGTAATGGGTTTGAGGCATCGACTATAACAACCATGTGGCAAGTTCTCACCAATGGAGACTTAAAGTGACGCTTTCTATACACGTCCACCCTCACAGACCAGCATGACACATCCTAGTAGTTCGGTCTCTGGAACAGCCATTTCCAGGACGTCCTGCTCTATTTTCACAGCCAAATAGTGTGCAGTCACATATACCTGTGTCTGGACTTTAAGCAATACACCTGTATACTGCAGTGCGTTTAGTCATGCAGTCAAACACCTGTGTGCGGCAATACAGCAGCACAATTTTCTATCGCCATGCAATAGTTTAGTATTTGTGTTTTCCAGGGAGAGAGCTTTTACGCTCGTGTTCCACCGTCTCTTAATCCTGTATCCTGTATCAATGTCTTTACTCCTGTATTATATAGAAGCATTCCCACACTCCCAGCCTAAGCCAGGTACCTCTTTCTCGACCAGCTGCGTGGGGAGGGATGAACGCCTGGGTTGGGTGTGGGCAGACCGTCAAGCTTAGGACTTAAAACCCATGCGGGTACGGCTCCGGACTGGCGGAGTCCATCTGCGTGTTGATAACCAAACATCTGCGTTCCAACATCCCCCTGCATCGCATTCATACTGTACGTGTGTCGCTGTACAACAATACAAGTACATATCGAAAAAGTTACAACTGAGCGAAATCTCTTGTGAGTGGAACACCCAAATCTCCCACGAGATAAGCTCAATTTTATTTTTTCGTAGTGATTAGCTTAAGGTTTTTGAAATCGTTTTTTGCTCGTGATAAATGTTTCGACGTCCCAGCCCCGAATCAGAAGTTCGACTTACTAGGTAAATTTGGCGAGTTGGTCCTCTGTGGTGGAGAGGTTGGCGGCTCCCTGACCATGACGCATTCACGGGCGAACCAGGGTCGAGCGCATACGTCCGCATCCTGGTTATGGCAGTCGGTCGACAAGTCAACCTAGCTGTTCCTGACGCGTAGTTTTTCATCTATGAATACAGCAGATAATCTTAGATCTTTTAATATGGTTGCTATAAAAAGAAAAATCTTGCAAAACGTCTATTTTCACCACTTTTCACTTACTGTCATTTCAAGAGAGAGAGAGAGAGAGAGAGAGAGAGAGAGAGAGAGAGAGAGAGAGAGATACTGTCAAAAGCGCGTAAACCCCATGAGAACCGATTTATCTACGCGGCCCCTAACGGTCGCCACACTATCATGTGTGCAAATGCAATCCTTCCGTAACAAGTCTATATAGCCGATCTAGATGTGTGTCTGTAGCAGGCGTTCACGTCGGACATGATGCAGCAAGGAACCTAAGACACTCTAGTGGCCCAAGATTATAGTTCCTTCATGTTGAAAAAGAATTGTGAATCACTAAGACAATGGCCTACAGCTCAAAACAAGAGTAGTGTGTGCAAGAACGCGTCGTTATCTCAGACAACTCTGCGGTTTTCTCGTTATTTGCTCGAACTTCAGTTACTGATATTAATCACAATTTCTCAGAAAATCAAATACAACTGAAATGCAGATGGGCGTTTATCATAAGACTGGCGACAAGTTTTGAATGAAAATAAATTATGTTCGATACCATTACACAGATAAAAGTAATAATCAAGGGAGTTTAGTTCGATGAAACATTTATGCTTTTGCAGGTAGAGGATAAATTTCAATGTAAACTTGTTTTGGGAGGCTGGTGAAATTGACACGGCTGTGCTTCATTTGCAATTAGCGTAGCTCATTGATAAACATCTAAACATTCATATACATAAATTTGTTTTTCATTTCGAAAGATCATATGGGTGGAAATAATTGTAAGAATATATGGATCAATATGTTCATCGTCGACTGTCGAGCTCAAGAGAGGGAGCGACGGTCCCCATCGGCATCGAAACCCCTTCCTTATAAGATGCAACAACCCTGGGCAGCGGTGAAGCCATGACAAGCCTTTGTATGGTAAATGATACGTTGCTCAAGAAGTGCGTGTCGAGCCATGGAATTACTTAAACCGCTAAGTTGGACAAATCGTAAGGACGATGTGGGGAAATTCTTTTTTTTCTTTTCATCGGTTAGAGGACTCTTGACTGCTTCGGCTGTCGAGGCATATTAGTCAAGTTCTCATTGGGCGGAGTCCGAGTGTAGATGAGCTGACGACCATGCGGATTGGTCGGCCGCCGTGCGCGTATTTAAGCAACGTCCTAACGACTGGTCGAGAACACAGACTTCGGAAGCGAGGTTTTGCGTCAACTGACATTATTAACACCACTTCTGTTCGTTTATCTATATTTATTTCTCCCTCTTTAGTTTTTTCTTAACTAACTCCTTAACATGTCCAGGGTCACATTAGGTGTCGTAAGGAGGGATGTGGGGTGCTAGTCACATGACTTATGTGTGGGCAGGGACGTGTGGCGGTCATGAGATGGCCAGCTGGTGTCTCACGTGAAGACATGGTGACTCTCTCTCTCTCTCTCTCTCTCTCTCTCTCTCTCTCTCTCTCTCTCTCTCTCCTGGGATAATCAAACATTTCCCTTGACATTTCTGGCCCGTCTCAATAAAAATGAATCAGACGACATCTTTGTCTTAACCACAACTTCACTCAGATGCGTTCATACAACCGTCGTTAATCACCCGACAAGACCTATTTATAACACGACTCTACAACACAACAAACTGGACCTAACCTACCCAGGCGTAAGCGGCTACAGGTGGTTTAGTAAGGTTATCTCGTATGCTTAGCGGGTCTGTGTGTGATCATTCTCATGCCCACTATGAGGAAGGGCGCCGGTCCCCATGTCGTAAGCGTGCATGATCACGTGATCTGTTGCCTGGGGGATCAGTCATAACTTGACTGGCAACAACAACTCACAACTGCCCACGACCCAACCTCCGGGCTTCTTGCTGCTCACCCCTCGCATACCATACATCTCACCCTTGCTTCCCACATCACATACTTCCCTCTTGTCTTCCTCAATACGTACAAAATCATTGTCTAACATCATATCAATCACACCTGCCTTTCGCTTCATTCACATCATTCATATCAAACATCTTGACCTTGTCTTTCATATCAGAAACCTCATATTTTTCTTTCACATCACATACCTCACCTATGTCTTTCACATCACACACCTCACCTTTGTCTTTCAATCACATAACTCACCTTTGTCTTTCAATCACATAACTCACCTTTGTCTTTCACATCACATATATCTCACCGTCGTCTATCACATCACATACCTTGCCTTTCACTCTACATACCAAACCGTTGTCTTTCACATTACATACTTCACCCTTGTCTTTCATTTCACATACCACACCTTTGTATTTCACATCACATATCCTTGTCTTTCACATCACATACTTCACCCTTGTCTTCCACTTCACATCTTTTATGTTTGGTGTTAGTCCAATTGACTTGTGTGGGTGGTTTGCTGGATACATATCATTTGGTCCCTTATTTATGTGCATCCGAGAGAGAGAGAGAGAGAGAGAGAGAGAGAGAGAGAGAGAGAGAGAGAGAGAGAGAGAGAGAGAGAGAGGAGAAGGAGGAGGGAAGATAATTATAAGGTTTGCTGCTGGTCGAGGGAGGAAATGAGCGAACTTAACCTAGGAATTGTGTAAGACGATGAATGACTGGAGCTCTGGACAATGAGATTTTGTGATAACCAAATGTGTTACTGCTCTCAAGGTCTTTGATTATATGTTGAGTTTGTGTCCCTGTTGTCTGTCTTCCTGCTTCTGCCTGACTCTTTTGTACACCTTAACTTCACGAAGTAAGAGCCACAAGTCGTTGGTGTGGTTCTTCCATGTCTTTGACATAAGGGTACTTATCGATTGCGACCGATCGTACCGTCTTATTCATAGTATAACACCTGCATCTTCAGCATGGGTTGTTTAGAGGCGATGAGAGTGGGTCCTAAGGAACAGATTAATAGGGGAAGGATCCCAGCCTTCATCAGACGTAATTTTTTCCCTATATCGCCTGCACGTTTCAGAATCTGTACTTGCCAAGTCAGGGCTGCTTTACCTTGAGGAGTTATTTTCTTTATATATCATCCTTTTAAGGCTCGTGATGTTAGCACATGACTCAAGAATTCTCAGCATTCTCTGTTGTAATATCCGTCACCCTGTACGGCTGTTACTGCGTTTCATTCTCCCTGGCGCCACAATGGTGAATTTGTGTGTTTGTTTTGATCCGCCAGCCTCAACCTTGCTCGAAGCAGGTGTGTGTTGTCAGTGTGAAAGACGTCCAATGCTCAATATTCCCGACTGGAGGTGGAACTCTACCGTGTAACAACGTTGATAATAAGGCGCCGCCCTGGGAGGGAACCTGCCGAGAAAGACAAATTCTGGTAACGTTGCAAAGATGATGGTTACGTTGGCGGTTCGTTCCTTGGTAGAGTCTCTCACATGCCTGGCACACCAGACTGTTTGCACTGCAGAGCGATCGTCCACACTTCTTTCAACAGTTTGGTCTTCGTCTCCACGCATTACTGTGCAATATAACTGCACTATCTTTTTCCCATTTCGGCGACGATCACGCCTGCAGTGGTGGTGGTGCTTTCACCCGTCCGGAGTCTACACTGATGCTAAGCAGAGAGACAGCTTCGTTTTATAGGTAATCTCAGGTTAATCATTCTTGAATAATTTCCTTGGCAGTTATGACAGGGAAACTGGTCAGTCATTCTTTGGGTCAGTATCTGGCATTCCTGGTTTGGATATCGTTGTGACTCTGGCTTTATCTGGTTGTAAACGTCAAAAAATGTAATGGAGACATTTTTCGTGGTATCATTGCTAATTCCATCCTTTATCTGGCTGCGAATTTTGTTTTAAGGAAGGCTGTTCGTAGCTCTGTCATGTCTGTTCTGAGTGAGTCGGGCAGTTGTTGGGAGGGGCAGTCGAGACAAATCTATGGTCTGCTGTGTGATGGATCTTTCCCTCTGTAGTGAGTCAGCCATTCAAAAGTTCCTTTTTCTTACGGATACTTTCACAGTTCCTGATGCCTTCGGGTGGAATACTGATCACTAACTTTTATGTGTTCATAAATCCACGCGGCGCATTATTGTCCTCGATAATTATGTCGTCGATGACCGTCTGGTACTTGATGACGCCTCGGTGGTTCCCCTGTTCACGCTGTAATGCTTATGGCTCGACCCTGTCAGATAAAAACACATACTTCACCTCTGTCTCACAGAACACATACTTCAATACCTCACCCTTCTCTCTCACGACACATACATCGCCCCTGTCTCACACAGCGCATATCCCGCCACTGTTTCTCACAACACATACCTCGCCATTGTCTCACACAACGCATATCTTATCTTGTCTCTCATCTCACATACAACGCCCGTGTCTTTCACTAAGTACTTTGGTGAACCCAAAAGTATACACACATCTGTCTTTTGCCTTGAGAGGGACCATGCGTGACGCTCCCTTCCGTTTAGGGCATTGTTCTTACTTGTCAAAGACAAACAAGTAAAGTAAACAACTCTACCTTAAAATTGCTTTTAGTTTTACGATAAAACAGAATGTTTCTTTTTTTTTTCACGTCAATTATATCGTAGCCGTTTTCTTGACATGGTGAATGACTTTCTACTTGGTACATGCATCAAGGTCCCATTCAATGGCTTAAAACCTACCCTATCGGGTAGGCATGAGGGCGTTCGCCTCCGGCTTGCACAACAAAATTACGTAAGTACCAGCCACTGTGTACTGGCGGCAATTAACACTACATCTTAAACATCTCTCTGCCATGCATACGATGGTTGAACTCTGACTCACGGGTGCGATTGCCTCGCTTCGACCCCCTCCCCCCACGCTAACTGTGGAAGGAGAGAAGTGACGGAAAGCCTCTCCTGAATTAGCCCCTGAAAATCATCTCTGGTTTCAAGATGCTCTAGATACTTTCATATGGTAGCTTACGTGCCCCACCACCAGGGTAAATACTGGTTGTGAGCCGAAGTGATCCTTCTTACTGGAGGTGAATACCCCCCCCCCCCTCTCCAACCCCCAGACCAACATCAGCATCACACGTGTCGGTCGTTGCTGTCCCCACTGGTCAACACCTCCGGTAAACCCCAAGACTCGACGCTGCCATATTGTAACAGCAGGAAAGAGATATATTCTCTACTTACGATGTACCGTAGGGCGAATCTGTAAGGAAGAGTCCTGGTGTTACCCAGGATCTTTCTAAAGCCCCCAGCAGCCCAAGGCTGTGCTTCTTACAGCGGCAGGGAAATGTGAACGCCTTTGAACTGTGGAGTTCTCCGACGGCACTGTGCTCCAAGAGAGAGACACAGCCTCGCAAAAGATGACTTTTCACTCGTGGTGTAACCTCGAGCAGGCGGAGTCCGGTAACGCCAGAATAATTCAGATATAATCGTGGTGCAGTGGCGAGCGTTAACATCTGTCAGCATGGGCCAAACTCGGGTCGGACCCGCATGGGTTCGAATCCTCGGCGTTGCAGTCGGCCCACACCTAACCCAGGTACTCATCCTCCCCTCGGGCAAGTCGATGAATGGGTACCTAGCTTAGGCTGATGGGGAGGGGGGGTTATGAATACATACACAGCAGTAAAGACATGGCACACATATACAAGGTTAAGAGACGGGACAACACGAGTGTTAAACTTTCACCCAACAACATACATATTAATCATAACACATGAGGCAGCTGGAAAAAGGTAAAGATACAAATTCAAATGGCTAAAAAGGACGAAGGACATCAAAAGGAACCAAAGAACAAAATACACAAACACACACACACACAACTTTAACACACCAGTGGGAGAACAGGAATGAAAGCGTCGCAAAAAAGGGCGAATAGATCAACAGTAAATGGCTCAGACTCTAGAGATGAGAGATCATATTCAGGAGACAACCGCACTTATCATATGGAAACATCCCCAAGGATACACAGCAACAGCAAATGGGGAAACATGACGGGGAAAAGAGGAATTTCCTGAAGAGGGGAGGTGTCTTGTCTAACTCCGGCAATGTTATTAGAAACGTAACGGAAGTGACCTATATATACATATATACTGGTGATGGTCAAGATCGCCAGGAAGTACAAGGACAAGAGAGGCACACAAAGATGTAAAAGCGACGTACAAAACAAAGTGTACGTTACCAGTCTGGCTTACTCCACGGAACACAGAGGAATACAAACAGCAACAAACCAGAGGGCACTTTCCAGGTTGTTTGCGATAGTGGAAGAAACGCAGCGAGATCCGTGGGGTAGGGATGAAAAAAAAAACAAGAGATGACTTAAAGAAGAAGTACGACGGTTTCATATGTAAATAAGGAGGCAAATATCAGTCGTGGACGAAGTGAAGCATTTGTCAAGGCTGTTCTGATACGTATGTATGGTACTGTCTTCGACTGCTCTCGCGAGAAAATCATTCCATATGTGAGTATTTCTACTGAAGAAAAAGCACCTTGCCTCACTTGGAGTAAAACGTGTGCTAACACGAGTTTGCATCCGTTACTACAAGCAAGATCAAACAAATCCAGCCGAAGTCACTTTCTACATCGAGGTTATCAGAGCCTTTGATGATTATGAATAACCTGTATTAAATCGTTTCTCGCCCTTTTCAAGCTAAAATACGTTCAGTTTGTCCAGCAGAGTTAATGAGACGTCTACATTCGCTAGAAGGGCTGCAACGACGGCATCAATGTTTACACTAAAATTTAGAGGATTTTAACTCAAGATTGCAAGCATAAAATTAAGGGATTTCAACTAGGGTTATCAGCCAGCCACAGACTTCATCGTAAGAAAAAGAATAACGCAATGTAATTACTAATTCCAGGTTCCTCTGTGGTTTTATCAGCGTAGACATGGAACAAATAAATGAAACAACAAGGAAATCATTATAATATGCAGGAATCAAGACTATGAGTAAAGGAAAAAAAGATAAGATATATTTCAGAGGTACTATATCAATGGACAAGCGGAACACTGCAAAGTGGAACAGCAGTGCATCCAGAGTATAAGATCAAGAAAATGTTTGATGGTAAAACGAAGTTGAGAGACAGAGCGCCCACAAAAGTACACAACTCTCTTCCAACATGTACGAAATAGTAGCGGCAGCCCACAATGACAAACAAATACATAAACGTTCAGACTCACATGCAAATATCGTTACGTGCCGTTCCCACTCACTGTTAGAACAGGTAACCACAGCATACGTCATCGACAAATGCTGCATGGTGGAGTAATTCTGGGGATTATGGTGACGCCTGACTTGTTTAGAACTCGAGGGAAACCCGCCTTTCCGAAAGCGTACACTTCTTATCAATCTAACACCACCACCATCCCACCACGGATGCCTCTGTAAATCCCACTACAATTTAAGCATGATCGCTGCTCACCACAAGTCTGAAATCTCATGGAAAGGTCAGTTGGTATATACTGAGGAGTACTTCATATCGAAGTAGTTCCTGGCAAAACGAATGAGAGTGTGACCTTGCTGGGAACTTCCACTGAGGTGCCTTCGTGTTTGTTATTGCCTCCACGTGCAGCCTAGCCTTCGTGGTTTTCATTGCCTCCACGAGCAGCCTAAGTCCACGAAGTAGCGGTTTCTTCATGCTCTTTATATGGTGACTGTGCCCATGTATATACAATATATATATATATATATATATATATATATATATATATATATATATATATACAATATATATATATATATATATATATATATATATATATATATATATATATATATATATATATATATATATATATATATATATATATATATCCCTAGGGATAGAGAAAGAATACATCCCATGTATTCCCTGCGTGTCGTAGAAGGCGACTAAAAGGGGTGGGAGCGGCGGCTGGAAATCCTCCCCTCCTATCTTACTTTTCCAAATTTAGTAGGCAAAATAATCAAAAGAAAAAGAATTGTTAAAACATTCGTTATACATGTCCTTTCTTTCCAACTTGTTCGCTATTTCCCGCGGCAGCGAGGTAGCGTCCTATATATATATATATATATATATATATATATATATATATATATATATATATATATCATAAGGCTATATCATAAAATTCAGCAATAATTCAGAATCACTGCTAGACATTTCCAAACCCGGAGTCAACAAGCCATAGAGTAATACGTGACTTTCTTTTTCCCATAATTTCTTTTTTGTCCTTTGTCTGGTTATGTACACATTCACCACATCATACACTTGATAGACATAGTGATGGTATGTGAGTCTCTGGAGTGTCCTTATCACCTAAAGGAATTTCCCTTTTTCCCCGATAAAAGTTAACTCTAATGGCCCAAATGACCCTGGAAGCTGACCGGCCTAAAACCCAAATAACTAACCCGTCCATTTACCCCGACTGCGTTAAACTGTCGCCACCTATCTATTACAAGCGTAGGGATTAATCATCCCTAAGAGAGAATTGCCAAGCACGAGGTCACAGTGGGAGGTAGTTATTACGGAGGACTAAGAAACTTGGCTGCGTCCGTTTCGCGGAAGCAGCAGCCGAGCAGCTCCTCACTCAGTTGCGCTGAGCTGGCACACCGCGCGCATCACCTTCGGGCTCTGTTCTGCATCTGTGACTTTGCGCTCCAACACCCGCTCCCCGTGTGTGTACGGGGGAACGACGAATACTTCTGCCAGTGGGGTTCCACTAACACTCTACCGCCAGGACACGTGAGTGTTTCATCGTACTCCTCAGCTCCTGGTGAAGCGTTTACCGTAAAGTGTAAAGCTTGAGAATTATTAAGTATTATGAGTGTAATCACCTATTTCTACTTAAAGGGGAAGGAGTTTTTCATTCGCGAGGCCCAATCTCTTGAACCTTCTTTATTACACATCTTTTTCAAAGCTCTGTACACTTAGACATTTAACATATCCTGATTCAATTTATTCCATTCATCCACCACTTTAAATATCAAGTATATTTTTACATCTCATTATTTTTTCTTCGTTGTTTTATGATTGTTCTATCCCTTACATACTTCGAAGAAATCTCTACTGTCCTTATCACCTAGCTGCTTTCAAAGACTTCTGATTGAGTCACTGCTCCTTATCTCTTCCATGGTAAGCGAATGTAAGGCCTCTCTACAAATCTTTTGTAACTCAGTTCTCTTGAATGATGTAAAATCTCTGTTCTCATCATCTGGAACCTTCTCTATTTTCATTTCTGTTACTCTCTGAGCTTCTTTAGGTTTGTGTGTGTGTGTGTGTGTGTGTGTGTGTGTGTGTGTGTGTGGTGATGGGTCTTGAGCAAGCTTACGACCCTGTCATCTTTCTTCACTTAAGTCTTCCGAAACCTTTAATCCTGCAAACAATGGACTTAGGCCGGCGACATTTGTACAGAAGTGTTTATGAAG
This sequence comes from Panulirus ornatus, assembly GCF_036320965.1. Lineage (NCBI taxonomy): Eukaryota > Metazoa > Arthropoda > Malacostraca > Decapoda > Palinuridae > Panulirus > Panulirus ornatus. The sequence continues at coordinate 10,337,803 of NC_092252.1, read as the reverse complement.
ACAGGTTGTATGTTTTTTGTGCAGTAAGCCAGCTCTTCAACGACCCATGTTGTAAAGCCAGATACACTCGTACAATATGCTTTGTTAGTACTGCACATAACCAATGCATAAGCCAATGATGCACAAAGTATTTATTGTACGTGCATCATCTTGTCAAATCAATACCACTTCAGCCGTGGTCGACGAAATCACCTCTTGCATGATGTTAGTTTTCTAGTACTAACTGAAGTAAAACTGAAGCATTAACTAGACACGAAGACTTGACAACGACGCATCAATGACGTGTATGTTTGCTTAGGCAAATCAACAGCATCTGCCACTTTGAGCGAACGTAATTCGTTTGGATTTTTTTTATTTCAATTTCAGTGCAGAATAGCTCGTACATCTGAAAAATATTTCTTTTTAGGGACTTATCAGTTTTACCTAAATAGTTTGTTAAAACACCAACTAGGTTTCCTTGAACGATTTGCTTTTATAGTAATTACACCAGAACACCTGTCTCCTCTCACCTGGAAAAATGAGACCACACGCGCGCACACACACACACACACACACACACACACACACACACACACACACACACACGTTATATGCTAACAACCATGAGGAAAATGAAACGCCATAAGTTCCCAGGGGAACTTTTGTGTAATGATGACATCGTCAGGGGAGATAACAAGATTGAGATAGAAGACTTAGAACAGTCAGTTTACATACAAAGAAGAGGGGAAGACGCCTCTTCTTTGTATACAAACTGACTAAGTCTTCTATCCCATTCTTATCTCACCTGACGATATCATCATCATACGAAAGTGCACCTAGGAACTTATGTTTCATATTCCTGACGAGTCATTGATTATAATAATGTTGTGTGTGTGTGTGTGTGCGCGTGTGTGTGGTGAATTAAACACAAGTGTTCAGTGGCATGGGTGTGGTAGTTCCAGCTGGGACACGAGGAATCTTGTAATAAGCTGGAACGGTGTTGGTCACGTTGAATATATGGTTGGTATCTACAGTGCTGACTAACATTTCTGGGGAACGTGGTTGCACATGTAAATACATCTTAATACCTCGATGTTCAGCATAGGGATGGGACGGGATGGGTGGGTGGGGAGAGACTGCTGTTTTGCTTGTCTGCAGAGCCATTTCTTCGGGCTTCACGTTCTGTTCCTCGCGTCTCTTTGATGCAAGACAAATCCGGATGTATAGAGATTGGATCGCAAGGCAGGAGTCATCTCATTATTTCTAGTCGAGGGTAGGTGGTTGGTTACGGAATGGTTTGGACGAGATGGGTCTGGCGCTGAAGCAAAGACCTGAGTCTTAAGCGTATCAAGTATACTTGAAATACGTATATTTGTTTAGATGTGCAGCTTTTGAGCGTTTGTCCTCGTTAGGAAGCCAATGACTGTTTTGGGTAATCTGTTTTGTTTGGATTCTAGGTATATTTTCTTTGGACATGGTGGAAAGCAGTCAGGTGCAATTCTGAACAGGCTGCATCATTGGGAGTTCAGTCTCGTCAAAGAACTTTCTCCAGGGTAGACCAACAATTCCCGACTAATGGAAGTAACGCAGCCTTGTGACGAAAGAGTCCCGGAGTAAACACCGGGACCTTTGCAAGGTCCCGCCAGACAGCGTCGCGTTCCTTATACCCCGCATAACCGTCTTCCCTAGCCGCCCACTCTGTCCCCCTACACTATGTGACCATTTTTGCCACTGGGATATATATATATATATATATATATATATATATATATATATATATATATATATATATATATATATATATTTCTTCTTTTCTTTCAAACTATTCGCCATTTGCGCATTAGCAAGGTAGCATTAAGAACAGAGGACTGGGCCTCTGAGGGGAATATTCTCACCTGGCCCCCTTCTCTGTCCCTTCTTTTGGAAAATTAAAAAAAAACCAAGAGGGGAGGATTTCCAGCCCCCCCCCCTCCCTCCCCTTTTAGTCGCCTTCTACGACACGCAGGGAATACGTGGGAAGTATTCTTTCTCCCCTATCCCCAGGGACAATATATATATGTATATATATATATATATATATATATATATATATATATATATATATATATATATGTATATATATATATATATATATATATATATATATATATATATATATATATATATATATATATATATATATATATTGCAGTAGGTCACAGTGATGCGCATGATCTACTATTTGCTGAAAACCGCGAGGAAAATGGAACACGGTAAGTCCCAAGCACGCTTTCTTGATCACAATGTGATTACACGTGTGCTAAGGGACTTACCGTATTCCATTTTCTCGCGGTTACCATATATATATATATATATATATATATATATATATATATATATATATATATATATATATATATATATATATATATATATATATATATATCAGCTCTTCTTGTAAACTTAATGTTAAAATGGTCAGATAACTTTTAGTATCTTGTTCTGGCCCGTGCTCTAATTGTTGACTTTAAGCTGTTAATTGAAACAATAACCTAAAATTAACACTTACAACACGGACCAAGACAGGACACACTACAAGTATATGCTCCAGCACCATGCAACAGCCAATGAGCATGAAGCACTGTATACGCGTCCGCCCCACCCGGCTCTTCACCGTCATCCCCACCAACTCTACTGACTTCTCGCTCCTAGATGATTTGGCGGATTCAAATGGAGATGTCGAGACAACCCTTGGAGGTATCTTACACAACCTCTAAAGACATGTAAAAAGAAATATCAGACAACTTAAAAGATTTAAAATGACTGGTGAAAAACCAGTTATCTGGTAATTCTATAATATATATATATATATATATATATATATATATATATATATATATATATATATATATATATATATATATATATTTCACAACAACCTTCCCAGATATTTAAAAAGAATTATCAGACAAACTTAAAAGATTCAAATGACTCTGATAAAAAAAACCAGTTATCTGGTAATTTTAATAGTATCTATCTATATATATATATATATATATATATATATATATATATATATATATATATATATACACGGAATTATGTTAAGGGCAAAATTTCTATTCTTTCTAGCTATGCATCATAATGGAACGCATGCCACGGTTCATGGCTGATTTACATATTCAAGAGGTTTTAATTTCTTAATGTATATATTACAGTCTGTCGATGAGCCGATAAGACTAAGGTATAACGCCACTACAACCAACTGAAACTGCTTCACGTGATTACCTAAGGGAGTGGTGGGTGGGGGATAAAAAAAAAAATCTACCTGTACATAAACTGTCCAGTTGGGGAGGGGGGGTAGGCTTTAGGAAAGCCCAGTGTCGATGTCAGTCGTCAACTTAACCGGTCTCACTCCTCTAGGTCATAGCTAACACCAGTCACACCATCACTCCTGGCCAATGATGTTCCAGGACTCAAGCGACAGGAACCGATCCTGCCACTCTTGCCACTCCCGCGTCAATTTTAGGTTTTCCCCCTATACAATACTTGCACTTCGGAGCTGATAGAAGCATGCGCTTGATAATGAGCATAAATGCACCCCGAGAACAACCTTTCGTTAACTCATTACTTGTGTTACCGCCGTGAACTTCAAGAGCACCTGTGCTAGTGTGAGAGCATCTGCTCGGCACTTTAACAGGTATTACCTTCAGCAAAGATGAACACCTGTATACTTCCGTGGCATTGCGGGTCTCGCAGCTGTGTTCAGCGAACTTAAGTCAACTTACGGTTTGTCCAACCCTCCTCTCCTTGGAAGCAGCGAAGACCAGCCCTCACATTGAGCCGAAAAGGTATCCGTGAGCTGTCAAGGTGTACGCTTACTGGTGGTCGCCATGGACACACTTTCATCCCCTTCTGACCGCTATGTGTTCTTCGACAGTAAACAACCAATGCGTCTACTCTTGTGTGTTCACACACCTGCGAGGGCAACCAACATTAACTTAATCCCGGTGAATGGAGAGTGTCAATAACTCGAGAAACAGGGTCATGAATAAGATAGCCTATCACACAAAAGCAATCGTCATTATCAAGCTGATTGTACTCGGGGGGGAAAAAAATAGTATTCAAGAGTTAAAACAACCCTTCCACTCAGTCGGTAGATCTCGTGCTAAAAGGGTTACAGCCATGATAACCTCTTAAGCAAGGCTGTGCGACCCAAGGGAGTACGGCGTGATAACTGACCTTACCCTTAAGGGTTAGGTCCAAGGCCTAGCCATCATACCCAAGTGCTCAAGTAAGTGTCCAACAGCTATACTGAGATGTTGTATCTTTTCGTTCACGTGGGTGAAGAAATATCATATTCAAGGAAGAAACATGTTGCACTTATGTTGTGCAACAGGTACTGAAAACAGAGGCATCAATCATGGAAGCGATCATTGTATTCAAAGGCGTAGCTTTCGGACGTAATAATAAGCGCAGCTACTGTGTCGATTAAAAAAAAAAAAAAAAAGTGAAGGTACCGTACCCTAAGCTTATCAGTGTCAAACTCATGGGGTTAAAAGTGTTCACTAAGCAAGTAAAGATATAATACGCCAATGCCAACACTGTCGAACTTAGACTGTCATGTTCCTTCGACACTTTCCTCACGTTCCAGATATACGGCCATGCTAGTGAAGAGGTGTAAGTCAACCATATTCTTTGCACTGATGGACACGGGTAATTTTGCTAAAGTCATTGGCTTCAAGATATCTTTGTCTTCGGGGTAGACTATGCTAGAGACATTAACCAACAGTAATGACATCGTTAATAAACTCCAGAGAATGTTACTGTGCTTAAGGGATTAAGTCATACTTCATCAACTTTCTTTGTCATTAGAAAGTCACTGCAAGACACTCGAGTGTTAAGGCATCACAGCCAAGAACTTCACACAAACACGACCGTAAGTAACCTGGTAGAAGATTTTAAGACGGTGTACCCCAGGGAGTACCATATCGACCTGCACACGTTAAGATTACATTAACAAGATTTCTAAGAAGTAAGTTAGGCTATCATATTGGCTGTCATGGTATAAACTTCCTTATACTGGGTGAAGCAACCAGGTTCCTCTCATGACGTACGAGGAAATAACATATCACCTGTGAGAAATATGTTTAATTCCTGCGGGCTAAATGTGTAATATATGGAAAGAACTTCCATCACAATATGACGACGTTAGACCTCTAAACCAGCAGACTACGAGTGAAGCTGTGTTCTAGAAAGTAACGACTCCTGCGATCATGGCGCGAAGCAGTCTGTATTTATGTGTGGGTTTTAGGGAAGCTGAGGCTGTAGGACTGCTTGGATTGCCGAGGGGCTTGTCCCCTACAACACGACGGCACGATCCTTAGGTACTAATGGGATGGCCTTTGATATGACCCACATGGATCGAGTCACAAGACAGGCCTATCATACCAGTCAAACCGTAAGGGTTTGTACTTCGTGCTCAGGGGTCGTAAAGTCGTTCTAAAAGGGGTTAAGATGTTGATTGCTTCCATGATTGAGACATCTGGGCTGTCAGTCCACTTGTACTCAGAGGATGTTCGAATAGTCAGGATGACCAGGTTGTTCGTACTCCTGAGATGGGAGTCTGGACGCAAAGGCATGTTCTGATTTGACTGGCGAGAGACTCCTGGGGTACTGGGATGGCGCTACTGTTGAAAACTAACGCCTTAGGATTCTTAGGATTGTTTACTGGGTAGCTTTTGGGATACGTAAGTCTCCGGCTGGGGCTTTTGTGATACTTGTATACTGAAAGGCTAACACGCTATCGCGATACCTGTATCGTTCACAAGAAGCCTATTGTGAGTATGTATCGTCGAGGAAGCTAACGCATCGAAATATAGTACTTAGACGGTCGGAAGGCTAAACTTGTGTATTACATCGTCAGAAAGGTTAGGCTCTTGGTGTGTCACAATGCTACCAAAAGCAATCACTCCAAAAAGACGACAGCCCTGACATCCATTATAAAACCTTTTCCTGTATAGGTATGTCAGTGAAGCACAGGCATAGATGAAGGTCTCAACTCTAGCACAGACCAACATGATATCATGATCACATTAAACAATCCCAAGAGAAGTGCTACGCTGCGACCGACGGGCATGATGGCCTGGGCCTTGGACTACGCTGCGACCCACGGGCATGATGGCCTGGGCCTTAGACTACGCTCCGACCCACGGGCATGATGGCTTGGGCCTTAGACTACGCTGCGACCCACGGGCATGATGGCCTGGGCCTTGGACAACGCTGCGACCCACGGGCATGATGGCCTAGGCCTTGGACTACGCTGCGACCCGCGGGCATGATGGCCTGAACCTTGGACTACGCTGCGACCCACGGGCATGATGGCTTGAGCCTTGGACTACGCTGCGACTCACGGGCATGATGGCCTGGGCCTTGGACTACGCTGCGACCCACGGGCATGATGGCCTGGGCCTTGGACTACGCTGCGACCCACGGGCATGATGGCCTGGGCCTTGAACTGACCTTTATTAAGGGCTTGATCAAAGGGAGGACCATCATATTGAAGGGTCGTACCGTCGTTCTCATGGGTCGCAACGCTGTGCTCGAGAAGGCAATCAAGTGTTTGCCAGGTGTTTGTGTCGTTTACTGCTGGTTTGGTTGATGAGCATGTTATACATTTTGTTTTGTCCTTGCGTGTCTGTCTGCGCGCGCATCCAGCTTTGCGAGTATTTTGCGTCCGTGTATAGCTTTGCAGAAGACAAGTAATCCTGTCAAACAACAAGCAAATCCAGGGTTGGGAGCATCAGACTTAGGAAGTCCCTCCTTAGGGACACGTGGAGACCGAGGGGGCGGGCGGGCGAAGCGTATAATCCGACACATTCTCGAGTTATATCCTCACAGATTTCGAAGTCTGTCACATTCTAAACATTTGGCATATATCTCGTAAGGATGTACAACATCGAAATGTGAAGTGCACAGTGTCTTGATGTTGGCAGAAGGGATACTGGACCTCGGTCCTTGGAATTTGATTATCGTGTTCAGTCAGACTGAAGTGGTCGCTTTCGTACACCACGCAGTTGTTATGCATACTAGAGGAGAGGCTATAAGGGAACCTGTCCAAGTATGGGTTTACTTTCTTTCTTTTTGTCTTTCTTTCTCATTAATGTTTTGAAATAAGTAAGTATCAGCACAAATTGTATATCACGTATGGGGTCATGTGACGTTTTCTCGCACTGTGTTAGTTTGGTAGGGACGCATACTGTATGGTCCGGTTAGTGTTAACTAGTAGCCGGTAGGCCTCATTCTTTTATCAACGGTACCCAACTGGTGTCATCTGGTCTGGAAGAGCTCAGGAATTCTATTACCTGTGAGCCCCCAGACTGATGCCACCTAGTTGAGCCAAACCCAAGACGTGTGTTAACTAAGAGGGCCTACATTTGCTCAGGCTACGAGGCAGAACTCGTGAACTGTGCGGAAAGGCAATTTTCTACCAGACAATGATCCTAGTAACGCCCCTTATTCACCCGGCAAATAAGAGCTAGTAAGCCGACAACATCCTGGGTGGCAGTCATGCAACCGGCACAGTCAGCGACTAGTCTATTGTCATATCATCAACCCGCCACTAACCCTACCACCACCTTGTCAAGATTTTGCCACTACATCCGCCAGGAGTCTGCCAGCGTACCTGTACTTGTCAAGGGTCCTGTTAGCGACTCCGTCATCGCTAACAACTTTTTTCCAGCATGCTGCCGACTTGCTATCGGCCAGCAAACTACTTGTCAGTCCCCTATTAATGACGTGGCGCACCTACATATCAACTTCTTTCCAGATCTCAGGAAATGAGTACGGTTTGGAGGTTCCTTATCAGAATTTACTTTTGCTGAATCTCAGACTAGTCTTACCTGTAGAGGTCATACCTATTAGTATTACACCTGTAAAGTCTGACCCAAAGTTTCACTTTTCAACCACCCACTAAACGGTATCTGATAGCCTTGCACTTATAGGAGGCCCAGCCACAAGAACCTACTCTTTTGGCTTTCCACTACTAACCCAGCCTATTCGCCTTATCTGTTCGTGTCTCGTGTTCAATGCTGTTTTTTTTTTTTTTCTCCCAGTTCATAATATTAAAATACAATCTAGTTCTGGAGACTCGTATCCTCACCATTAAACAAACTGTAATCGTTCTCTCCTGTGCAAAATGAATTAGTGAACTATCGAAGCCAGAAACTGAGAAGAAATACAACCGTCACAACTAATGAAGGGTGCAGGGTTTGCGTGCGGGAGTACCCACGAAAATCTGTTTTGTTAGGAATATCTGGGAAACATTTAGGTCCTGGGCCCTCATACGAGGCGGAACTGGCAGTTTTAAAACCAAACTCACACAGTATATGTTACTACAAGTAAAGTACTGCCGCATCTAATAATGCTTCTACTTCGCATATCAGCAGCATGACTCAACATATTCTCGCACCAAACGCTGTTTTGTATGTTGTACCATATAATTGTTCTGTTCTAGTAAATAATACCCAGTAAAGAGTGTCCTTTCAATAGAAAAAAAAAATTCTTATTATCCTTCACGGTGTGGACGAATGTCCTGAAGCACACTTCCGTTCCCTGTGATAGCCCAGTGCCCTCCACTAGCCAGTAAGACCTTCCGTAAATCCTCAGCGAAATCTGGGCCGCCAAGGAGACTCGTTTCGCTGCGATATATAACTATTTGTAAACCCTTTACTGCGTGTATATACGTGGATCGTATTGATTGCGATTTACCACAGCTTTTGTGTCAAGGGGAGAGAGTTTTACACTCGTGTATATATATATATATATATATATATATATATATATATATATATATATATATATATATATATGGGAGTGGGGACTGGAAATCCTCCCCTCCCGTTTATAATTTTCCAAAAGAAGGAACGGAGAGGAGGGCCAAGTGAGGAAATACCCTCTAAGGCTCACTCCTCAGTTCTTAAAGCTAGCCTCTCTAACGCGGGATAAGGCAAATATGTAAGAAAAATTTATATATATATATATATATATATATATATATATATATATATATATATATATATATATATATATATCTTTCTTTCTTTCAAACTATTCGCCATTTCCCGCATTAGCGAGGTAGCGTTAAGAACAGAGGACTGGGCCTTGAGGGAATACCCTCACCTGGCCCAATTCTCTGTTCCTTCTTTTGGAAAACTAAAAAAAAAAACGAGAGGGGAGGATTTCCAGCCCCCCGCTCCCTCCCCTTTTAGTCGCCTTCTACGACACGCAGGGAATACGTGGGAAGTATTCTTTCTCCCCTATCCCCAGGGATATATATATATATATATATATATATATATATATATATATATATATATATATATATATATATATATTATATATATATATATGTATATATATATATATATATATATATATATATATATATATATATATAATATATATATATATATATATATATATATATATATATATATATATATATATATATATATATATATAATATACACGAATATAGTGCATTTGAACGCGCACTTCCATATAACACAAACCTCCAACAGCCAGCATCTAACCCGGGACCCCTGTGTAACAGGCGGGAGCACTATAATGTGTTTACCTTTAGTATACACAGACATCCACATCCCAGCTTACGCCAAGTACCCATTTATCTGCCGTGTGGCTGTGTTGATTCTCTATTCTGGCGAGTAATTCACTGTTGTGAACGTTCCCACATTATGTCCATGACAGTCAACCAGTCATTTGACAGGTCTCACCGCCTGTCACTGCTTTTAACTCGAGTAAAAAAGTAGTCGCTCCCCTATCTAAGCTAGCAAGGTCAACAGGAAACCAGTTGGGCCACAGCACAATGACACTGCAACACGAAGATTGCTAATACTAGTTTAGAAATAAGAATCTACGAGAACTGAATTTGTTCATTTCATTGAGAGATAGACGAGGGAGACGCGCATCGCCTTGCAACATTGGATACCTCTTTTGCACCGCGTATTTGTGTCCGCGGTGGTGGGGTTCACGCTGAAGAGGCTTGTTCAGATCATGATTTGTGACACAGAAGGATATCGTGTGATACAGTTTGATGATGCTCTGTGACACAGAGTCTGATCATGTTCTGTGGGAGTATGATGGAGTCTTGACAGTCTGGTCATGTTCTGTGGCAATGTTGTGATATTCTGAGAAAGTCTTATGATATTCTGTGGCAGTCGGATGGTGTTGTGTGAGTCAAATTACGTTCTGTAGCAGTCTGATGATATTCTGTGGAAGCCTGACCATGTTCTGTGGTAAACTGAGGATGTTCTGTGGCAGACTGAGGATGTTCTGTGACTTAGTCGGGAGATGTTCTATGTCGGTCTGATGATGTTCTGTGTAACAGGAAGAAAATTTTTTTCCAGTGTTTGGGAACCTAACCTTCATTAATCAAAGACTCTTCATGCAACATAAACACAAACGTGGGATACATTCATTATCTGTACTGGAGGGATACAGTCGTTATACTGGTGGAATACAGTCGTTATACTGGTGGGATACAGTCATTATACTGGTGGGATACAGTCGTTATACTGGTGGGATACAGTCATTATACTGGTGGGATACAGTCATTATACTGGTGGGATACAGTCATTATACTGGTGGGATACAGTCATTATACTGGTGGGATACAGTCACCATACTAGTGGGATACAGTCGTTATATTGGTGGGATACATCATCTGCACTGGAGATACATTATCAGTGCTGGTGAGATACAATCGTTGTAACGGTGGCATACAAAATCTGGACTGATGGGGTACATTACGTGCACTGGAAGGATAAGTCTGTTCTACTGGAGGACACATTCATCGTACTAGAGATTAATTCCTCCTCTTCCCAAGGTGGGTGCTCCCTCGCCCTACCCAGGGTGGGTGCTCCCTCGCCCTACCCAGGGTGGGTGCTCCCTCGCCCTACCCACGCTGGGTGCTCCCTCGCCCTACCCAGGGTGGGTGCTCCCTCGCCCTACCCAGGGTGGGTGCTCCCTCACCCTACCCAGGGTGGGTGCTCCCTCGCCCTACCCAGGGTGGGTGCTCCCTCGCCCTACCCAGGGTGGGTGCTCCCTCGCCCTACCCAGGGTGGGTGCTCCCTCGCCCTACCCAGGGTGGGTGCTCCCTCACCCTACCCAGGGTGGGTGCTCCCTCGCCCTACCCAGGGTGGGTGCTCCCTCGCCCTACCCAGGGTGGGTGCTCCCTCGCCCTACCCAGGGTGGGTGCTCCCTCGCCCTACCCAGGGTGGGTGCTCCCTCACCCTACCCAGGGTGGGTGCTCCCTCGCCCTACCCACGCTGGGTGCTCCCTCACCCTACCCAGGGTGGGTGCTCCCTCGCCCTACCCAGGGTGGGTGCTCCCTCGCCCTACCCAGGGTGGGTGCTCCCTCACCCTACCCAGGGTGGGTGCTCCCTCGCCCTACCCAGGGTGGGTGCTCCCTCGCCCAACCCAGGGTGGGTGCTCCCTCACCCTACCCAGAGTGGGTGCTCCCTCACCCTACCCAGGGTGGGTGCTCCCTCGCCCTACCCAGGGTGGGTGCTCCCTCACCCTACCCAGGGTGGGTGCTCCCTCGCCCTACCCAGGGTGGGTGCTCCCTCGCCCTACCCAGGGTGGGTGCTCCCTCACCCTACCCAGGGTGGGTGCTCCCTCGCCCTACCCAGGGTGGGTGCTCCCTCGCCCAACCCAGGGTGGGTGCTCCCTCACCCTACCCAGAGTGGGTGCTCCCTCACCCTACCCAGGGTGGGTGCTCCCTCGCCCTACCCAGGGTGGGTGCTCCCTCACCCTACCCAGGGTGGGTGCTCCCTCGCCCTACCCAGGGTGGGTGCTCCCTCGCCCTACCCAGGGTGGGTGCTCCCTCACCCTACCCAGGGTGGGTGCTCCCTCGCCCTACCCAGGGTGGGTGCTCCCTCGCCCAACCCAGGGTGGGTGCTCCCTCACCCTACCCAGAGTGGGTGCTCCCTCGCCCTACCCAGGGTGCGCGCTCCTTCGCCCTACCTAGGGTGGGTGCTCTCTCACCCTCCCCAGGGTGGGTGCTCCCTCGCCCTACCCACGCTGGGTGCTACACCTTCCAACATTACATTATCACAAGTTGTAGGAAAAGAAAAAATAACTCGCAACTTAACACCTCACTGCTGCACCCCGTCCACATCTTCCCTACACATTTATTACATCTCATACGACGTGAAAAGAGAGAGAGAGAGAGAGAGAGAGAGAGAGAGAGAGAGAGAGAGAGAGAGAGAGAGAGAGAGAGAGAGAGAGAGAGAGAGATTGCTTCAGAAGGTTACAGGATACATGAGCGATCTACAGACCTCCATCAAGAGTTCTTGACAGTACTGTTTGGTATATCACGTACAAGGGAAGATCAGTCTTGACACATCTTAACATTGGACACTTGACCTGATTCTTCATATAAAACAGTCGCTTTAATAGTGTATTATATATGTGTGTGTGTGTGTGTGTGTGTGTGTGTGTGTGTGTGTGTGTGTGCCAGAAAACAAAGATGGCAACAGATGAGAAGAATCTCAGATTACACAAAAATCTATAACCACAAAGAATTTGCTGTAAATAATATATATATGACAAAGGAACACGGAGCCGGGTTCGAGGCGTGGTCTACAGTAGGCGAGGGCGAGGCGCGGTCTGCAGTAGCCGCCTTGATAGGCCTCAAACACTGCCACTCACTGTCATTACTGATGGTGGGAACCAACGCCACCCTGTACCCTTCTGCACACCCACTGTGCTGTGTCCGCACCATACACCACGATTTCTGTACTGTAGTCTTCATCACACACCAGGGATAGCGATATTCCCCCCATCACACACCAGAATCAGTGTCCTGTGTCTCCATCACGAAACACAATGACTCCTGCATCCTAGGGTCAATGACAATACACGACGCAGTACAGCAAGTAAAGAACCTCACAAAACGCAGCGCGGTAGAATCTGACGCAGTGTTTGGTGAGCGTGGCACATGCACAGACGCACACATGACGACATACCGCACAAAGTTCGCACTCTAATACATAAAGCAGCGTCCCACGTACCGAATTTTAGCATGTGACGCTAAACAGCACAGCAACACACTCCAGTGCAGTGCAAAGAGCAGATCTGCACGCACCGCTGCACGCAGCCACCGCAGCAGAAAGCGCTGACACACAAGACTCAACAAATTACGATTCCTTATCACTGGTAGCGCACCAGGGAAGCCGCAGGTCGTCCTTGGCGAATATATACATTAATAACGAGACAGAGAGAGACGGAACAGCACTGGTGACCACACGGCACAATTAATTCAAGGTAAATGAATGTTCGCAAGAATGATAAGCCTATATCTCTCTCTCTCTGCAGCCTCCTTTGTTTTTCTCCGTCAGTCTTCTCTGCCACAGCTTCACATAAGCGTATTGTGAATCATCATCATAATTCAGCAGGGTGTGAGTGCCAATGATAAGGTATATATCACGTCCCAAGACGACACCACTTCAAGGTTGAACCTAGGGGCGCCCTCACTCCTGACGTAGGATGTGGCCGCACCAGCCGTTGTGCGGTCTAGTACTCCGCATTGCAACAGACCGTCGGCCTGAGTGGCTGGACCTTGGGACACAATCATAAGGTGGGATGTATATATGTGTGAGGAGCTTCCGTCGGTATGAGTGGGCGAGAGTGAGGGTTGGCCAGTCCTCATCCCGCGCAGCCCCTACGCTTGATATATGAAGGGGTGTGTGGAAAAAAAAACATACATCTTAATGATGATCAGAAGCTCCTTTCATTGTGCTCTTGACGTAAGTGAAGGTCTTTTTTCGCTTCAATACAGAATCTATCATATGTCAGATGTTTGAAATAATTTATTCTCTGATATATTAAGCAGGCTACAGAAAACGCCTTTCTCTTCTTATGAATGTAGAAAAGCACCATCGGACATCTGTTTTGCGTATTAAATGAGTACATATGAAAAAGAAAGTGAATCGCCCAGTTTATACATGCGCGCGCGCGCGCGTGTGTGTGTGTGTGTGTGTGTGTGTATGTGTGTGTGTGTGTGTGTATGTGTGTATAACCTAGAAAATACAAATGACTACCAGAGACAGATGCGTTGTCTCAGTGGTGGCTGAAGCTCCGTTATACCACCATCATATTATCCAATCACCCTGGAGAAGCCTCCCTCGGGCGACGCCATGCAACCCGCCGTCCCTCGTGTATTCACGGTGCCCAGCTCCCGGACACATTGCTGACAATACCTGATGACTGGTAAATGATTTCGGCCTTGCCTGAGTACAGTCCTGTTGTTTAAGACAGGAAGTATCTTGCAACAACTTTCGTCATTGTGAATTGACTAAAAATCATACGATCAATTATAGCCACAATGGAGTGGTCTGCCGAACGAAGCTTTATCCATCATTATGTTTAAATGGTATAAACCTTCATTCCCATATATATATATATATATATATATATATATATATATATATATATATATATATATATATATATATATATATATATTTGGTACACACAGGCCGTATCAACACTGTACCAGCGATCTCTATCCGGCCTTGGATGTCAGACGACCGCGCTGGAAACATACGGGAGAGTCCATTCAAATCTGTATGCTACAAAAACTGCTGTAGATGATGCTAAGGTGTGTGGACCACGAGCAGGATGTGCAGTTGCCAAGTACTTTCATAACCAGTACATCACTTCTCCTTCACATCTTATTACTTATTTTCTTATACGGTATCAGATGGCGTTGTACAGCAGCACCGTATTTGAGGAGGGACTTGCATGTTTACCACATGGACCTAAATATGATGAATAGATTAAGACCAGTGGTCTGGATTCAGAATTTTGGGCCACCTTGAGGTATGCTATTTTCTAACGTGACTTAAATCAGTGTGGGTTTGCGATCATGTGTACGTATACGTATATGAGTAAAGACATGATATATACATACAAGGTTACGAGACGGGGCAACATGAGTGTAAAACTCTCTCCTCATAACACACAAATAATCATACACACACACACACATACGAAAACACAATCAATTGTGACTGGTTACAAAAACGACTGAGGAGGGAGTGGCGTAGGGAAAGGTGAGGTAAATGTTGGAGAATGGCATGACAGGAAAGAGTGAGGGAGGTAGGGAGGAGGCCTGTGGGCTGATCTCGTCCAGTAGCCATAGTGGGAAAATCCTGATACCTGTACAGAAGCCTGAGTTCCCAGGTAAAGCTTTCCTAACCGATCCAGGTTAGTATTGGGATTTCCAAGCAGGTACATTGCATATGAACCCCTCCTCCTCCTCCTCCTCCTCCTCCCCCTTCTCTCTCTCACTCACCCCTTCATTCTCTCTCTCCGAGAAGGATAGGTGACGGTTGCACTGTGAGCCAGCACTTCAGTGGCTGTCAAGTGTGCTTCCTCTGGTTCAAGTAGCTGTCTTATCTTTCTGCTTCACCCACAGGTTGGGCAGCTGGCCTTTCAGTCAACAATCCGAAAAATCTCTCCGTCTCAAAACATAACACAGTTAGTAGCCCTGCCCTTTGGCAACGTCTCGAAAGTACTGCAGTAAGAAGGTACGTACTCCCTCCCTTCCCCCCCCCCCCCCTCTCTCTCTCTCTCTCTCTCTCTCTCTCTCTCTCTCTCTCTCTCTCTCTCTCTCTCTCTCTCTCTCTCCTGTAAACAAATGACAAACAGAATTAACCTTCGACCTGACCATGGTCGTACACCAATAACCTGGTGTTCATTAGTGTGTCCAGCCATACTTACTGCTTCTAGTGTGTCCAGCCATACCTACTGCTTCTTCCATTCCCTTTATTTACGGTATGCACTCAACCGAAGATATTCCCCGAAGTCAGTAACTAACCTCCTCTGAGAACCATCCCGTTGTGTCATCGCGATGCAGGTTTTGCTGTCATCGTTTTAATCTCCAGTCTCCTGTGACACCGTTAACTTTAACTCATCAGTGGAAACACTGGATTAAAACAGCAATATTCATTTTGACGTTACCTGATCGCAGTATTAATGTCGACTATTATTTCCGACTGAAAACTCTGATTAATTACTCTCGGGCCCCGTGGGATGAGCACGTATTGTGGTCCGTCTTTTGTGTCTGTCACTGCGTCTGTATATGTATCAGTGTATTTTCTGTCAACGGAGGCCAGGTCACGTTTGTGTGGGACATGTTTTCGCATGTGGCATCAGCAGAAGAAATGGTTTGGGTTAATGGAGAATTTTGTTGGGCAGTTGTTGACAAATATCCTGCTTTGTGTGTGCAGTGGTGACACGCGCCTTTGTCTCTGGAGGCGACACATGTCATGTCTATAGTGGTGGGACACGCCTTGTCTCTAACGATTGCACATGAGACGCGCCGTGTCTACAGCGGTGATACTGTAGAGGTGCCACATGCCTTATGTGGTATGCTGACGCGTGTATTGCCCGTTGCAGTGACACATACCGTGTCTGAAGCGGCAACATCATCAGCCAACTGGCAGTGATAGTTGATAACATATCCAGTGAAGCAGGTGAAGGATTCCCTTCCTTAGCGGCCGACCCGCATCTCGCTCATTTCCCCACAAAAGTGAAAGTTGTCCGCTTACCCTCCCTGTTGTGCTGGATACTGCCTCCCTACCTGTTATATATATATATATATATATATATATATATATATATATATATATATATATATATATATATATATATAACGCTTCTTGTGAGATGTGTTTCTCCCCGCTGAGCTGAAACATACGATTCCTAACGCGTCATCTACCCAAGCGTATGTAAGCGACGATGTACCCCGAGTTGTTGTTTTCTTTTTTAAATATATTTCTTGTCTCGCTTCGGATGAAGCCCTCACCTTCACGGAACTTGAGAATTCGTATATTTTCCCTTTTCAAACATCAAACACCTCCACTCCACGAACAACAACAACAACAACCAATTACTAAAATGGAAAGTATCTGAGAGAGAGAGAGAGAGAGAGAGAGAGAGAGAGAGAGAGAGAGAGAGAGAGAGAGAGAGGAACCCAACAACCTAGCTCGCCCACTGGACTCACCTTCTCCAGTGTTGCCAGACACCCTTGACCTCATTCTTTATGCACTACTCAGGCATTCAGTTGTGTTTATTATTTTTTTTTCTAATCTGACATTTCTCGCCTATCAAGAATTTCCTAAACTTCTCTTTCGTCCTTCAGCTTTATGTGCACTCGCCACTGCCTGCGTACCCTCGTTTATTTTTCCTTGTTCACCAGGCCGCTCATGGCTTGGCTTGTAAGCAGTATCATTCCGATCTCTCAACTTCCAATCATAACAGTTCTTTAATCACATATTGACCAATACTCTTAACCCTTAACTCTTAGTTGCTTGGTTACCTTTAATCTTTGTATCACGCGTTTAGCCCCACGTCCAATAGGCTTTTAATCAGCAATATTTCAGTGAAATTTCGAATCACCAAGCGTATTATCCTTATGTTTGTAATCACCAGCCTTCTTAGTGGGTCAGGTGTCTTTCTCATAATCTTCGACAAGGACGTCGATCAGTTCATATAACAACCTGCCCTCTGACGTTCAACTGCTCTCCATACTTTACGATAAATGATTAAGATTTGAATGGTAAGTGCCCTACGATATACCTATCGCTGTGTATTGAACCAGCCCCGTTAAAGCTGATAACCTGGTTTAGAACCTAAATATTAGCTAATGACCCGTTTTCTGTGGTCATGAGTGAAACCCACTCAAAATCAAACATATCAGCTACGGGGTTTTCATTTTGATGGCTTTGTTTCATTTTTGCTTAGTTTTTTTGTCATTGGTGCCTTACTTTCCTTTTCTACCAACTTCGTTTCTCAATGTGCTTATCTATCAATCAATTAGTCAAGCTATCAGTAGCTATCTATCTATATGTCTATCATCCTATTTCCCTGTCTGTCTATCTATCTATCTTTGTTTCTATAAATGTTCGCCATTCCCCGCGTTAGTGAAGTAGCGCCAAGAACAGACGAAGAAATGGCTTCTCCAAAATCCATTCTCTGGCTGTCATATGTAATGCACTAAAACCACATCCTCCTATCCTCACCCCAAACCATTTCAACTCACTCTTCACTCTCTCAACTAGTCTCCATCTAGCCAAACCTATTTCTTCCCTCATCAAAATTTACTTAATCAACCCTTCTCACACCACATATGGTCCTCAAACGTTTCATTTCCAACGCATTCACCCTCTTCCTCACACTTTAATCTACAGCCCATGTTTCGCACTCATACACCATCGGAACTAATATGCCCATCTTCACTCTCCCAGGTTGAGACCTCTTTTTCCATATTTCCCTCAATGCTCCTAGGCCCTTCGCCCCCTCATCCACCCTATGACACAGTTAAGCCACCATGGTTCCATTCTCTACAATGTCCACTCCAAGGTATCTAAACAGATTAAACAGCCATGGGGACATCACACACCCCTGCCGCAAACCATTCACTTGGAACCACCCACCCTCCTCCCTTTCTGCTGACACACACGCCTTACTTACGAGTGCTACTGGGAATGGGCTACAAGTCAACATGTTGTGGAATCCTTCACAAATGTGATCACAAAAAAATGTCAAAGCATCAATCTAAAGCTATGTTGAAAAAAAAACAAAAAAACGTTGAATCGTCAAACGGATGTATAGAAAATGCGAAAACGAAAGAATGGAAACAAGATCCATCGTCCATCAAATGAACCAACAATATGGAAAAGTAATAAGGCTACCGAACTACAAGAAGTTATAACTCCTAGATTCAGGCAAGGCAACGGATACCGCTGGCACTTTAGATTCTACGGAAATGTAGAACTATATATACACACTAAAGCACGACGTCACAGAGTGAGGGAACTTTGTGCACGGCATCTTGTTAGTAAGAAAATACTCTAAAATTTGAGAATTCACTTTTCGTATCGTCAGTGTAATAAACTTTCTAAAATCAGATTATAATTACCTACCTAATGGGGTTCTGACAAAAATCCTTCATGACCTCTGTATGTCTTATGCGCTGTCACCTCTCAAAGGTGAAGCGCAGGCGGCACTGTGAATCAGCCTCTTTTAGTGGCATCGCTGAATCGGCGGTTCGTAGCGATGGTGATTTTAGTCGGGGTCACACATCTGTAGTTGGGTCAGAGAAGCAGGGGTAAGAAAGGTCTCTATGAAAGTGTTGGCGAAGAAGTACATGGGAAAGACAAATAACATACGATCTCAGGGTGCATGACGGTGTAATCTGCTGGAGGAAAGGGAACGAAATCGAAATTCTTAATCTACACACTGCAGTGCAGAAGATGAAGACAGGAGCGTAAAGCAGGTTCCTCTCCACCCAACGCTCCACTCCCTAAGGCACATTAACTGCAAGGAAAAAAAAATATGAAGGTACATCACATAGTATCGAAAAAGTATACCGACATGGAAATTTTAGTACAAAGGATGAATGTAAAATACATTCTGGCCCACTATCAGCCGCCGGGTACTCATGGGTGGGAGTATTTTCTAATCTGTAAAGTAAAAAGGGAGTTGAAATGCGTACACAGTACAGTGTCATTCTTGAACATAATTCATCGACATAAATTATATCAAAATTCTGTCGTGTCATGATGAAATTATACTGATTCATGATACTCTTGGCCTTGAAATTATTCCAATAACTCTATTGTGAAAGCTGCTGTCTTGCATGTTTACATAACATTTTCCTTTCAAATTCATATCATTTTCTATGGTCAATATATCTCTATCCACCGTAAAGAAATGTTCTTGTTATGTTTTAGTAATCAATAAGTATTCTAAATGCCTCTGGTAGATTTTTCAGTCCGCGTATTTTAAAGAGAAACTTTGTTCTGGCTAATTTCTGAAGGATGGAATTAACTCTGTTGCTCTTCTTAGTATCTGCTGGTTAGGAAAGTCTGGTGCTGACACTTCTAGTACTGTGCGAGCTGACATGTGATATTAGTGAGAGTGGAAAGTGATGGTAGTGTTTGTGATTGTGTTGTTAATCAATACCTACTGGTAAAAAGCCAGTTACAACAACTGTAACAAAGGCATCTCACCGTTTTGTGGATGGGGTTCCTTTTGTCTCGAGGGTAATATTTTGAGTGAATAATGAAACAGCGGTGTTGTAGGCCAATGAGAAATTATGCTGGTAAGAATAAGCAGTAAGACAGGAGATTAGTTCAAGTTTACGTTTTGTCTCTTAAGTAAAGTATCTTTTTAAGAAAGGTACACACAGAATTAAGAAGTGTTGTTAGAAAGAGTGGCACTCGTGAAAGATGATAAGAATGAATGAATGGTGGCGAGGGTAGGGGCAGCCAGTGAACTCCGTCAAGGGTATCGCGCAAAAAGAATAATTGTGTCGGAAGTAGTCTGCGAGAGTTGTATGGGGTAAGGATTGTGGTGGTGCGACGTACCACATACGGAGTGAGGGTCGTCTGAATATGGGAGGGGTGAGAGAGCGCGCGGTGAGAGTGAGAGGAGGTGGTACTGACGGGAATAACGTTGCCCATAATGTTGTGTATGTGAGAGAGGTCTCGCTTTTCGGTCAAGGTTGGAGTGGAAAGGCCATGTACGTCCGTCAAAGTTGCTGTTACTCCCACGTAGCTTATGAGGACACTATATCGCATGACCATGCACAGCCGGTACTGTGTATGGTTCGCGGTCGCTGGTCAAGGACGTGTTCTCTGACAGTGCGTGTGGAACAGGTTCGGAGGTCAAGGCCAAGACTGGCCCCAGCGCAACTCTATTTAACTCCACTTCCTCCTGCACGTTGTTCCTTCCACGCGTCATTCGTATATTTGCGTAGTATATATTCATCTCTGCCTGAAAATCTACAGACACAGGTTAGCATTATGTGTCGAAGAGTGTACGCAATGACTGATTGTCTTGAGGGATCGAGTGGCAAAAGCCTTGAGACACACTTGAAATCCCAAGTCCCTGTGTGCGCCTAATTGAAGCTGTGCAGAGCCCTCTGCTTCAGCCTGTCGAGACAGAAGGGGTTCGGTACAGATTCGATTAGATGTGTGACAGGAATTTTCTCCTTC
Organism: Panulirus ornatus; assembly: GCF_036320965.1. Lineage (NCBI taxonomy): Eukaryota > Metazoa > Arthropoda > Malacostraca > Decapoda > Palinuridae > Panulirus > Panulirus ornatus. The sequence goes on along the minus strand of NC_092252.1, from coordinate 10,316,756 downwards.
AATATACGTGAACTAAGGGATCTAAGATATAGGGGGTAGGATGACAATTGAATACAGAAGGCTTAGAGGAGACATAAGTATAACTTGTGAGTTTCATAATGGCTTCAACATCACAATCCCTCCCGTTCTGTTCGAAGATATAGTGACAAGCAATGCCTTATATATATATATATATATATATATATATATATATATATATATATATATATATATATATATATATATATGCTCGCATTAGTGATGTAGGACATGAAAGCAAGATCACTGGCAGGTGAATGACATAACAATGTTATATAGCATAAGAATGTTCATCAACGAGGGCCCCTCCCCCTCCACACAAAGACACACACGGCCAATAGGAGTAACGGTGGGATATGGGCTCAAATTGCTTTCTTCCTCTTGTGTCGGCGGGAACTAGCCTAGTATATACCCCCGTTGCTAGCAGGTCGTGGAGCTCGATTGCATGTGTGGCAACATGACCGTGCAGCTGCTGACCTGTCGAGGCAGTGGGCCATGGTATGTTAGGTCAGAGGATGGCTATAACTGCATATCCTGATGGTGTTCATTGAGTTAGCGTCTGCGGAAGGAGGCATTTCTTTTCTCTCCTTTGCATTTTCAATTTTGCCACTGATAGCAACATTCGGAGATACGCCGGAGCAAAAAACGACAAACTTTACATGATAAAAAGGTTATTCTTATCCATGGATTACATTATTCATTGGTGAATTTGTGGTTATCCAACAATAACGCTTCGGCACAACACAAGAACGAATCTAGATAGGCTATCATAGCACATTTAAGAGTGCAACTCATTCATTGTAGCTCACTTAAGCAACATGCAGTAAATATGCACCATAAAAGCATCGTGAAATGAAATGTATGTCCTGTACATAGGCATGTCTCCACACTAACACTCGCGAGCCTCTGTGGTACATACAACAGCGCTTAACGTATTATGACCATGAAATCTCACAGGTTTGCGTTGGCGGCTTGTTTCTGCCAATTCATCTGTTCATACTCTTCCAGGACTGGTGTGGTAGTTTCAGCCGGGATATATATATATATATATATATATATATATATATATATATATATATATATATATATACACACACACACACACACAAATGTTGTGCATATGAACGCGCACTTTCACAACACAATGCCCGTCAACAGCAAAGATCAGAACCTCACACCATTTGCGTGGTAGCTTGGTATGCTGACCACCCAGCTATGCTGTCCTGAGTATAAATGAAGCGCTTGAAATAACTAATGTGAATACCGCTCTTTACCGGCATTTCCTTAAGGGAAGGACAGGAAGACACGCAATGAAGATTTCTTAAGGATGTGAACTGCTTAGCAACAAATGTATCGTTAATAATATTTCTTCCCATTAATCACTTGTACGTATCATGAAGACCGTTTCTGAAACTACGTCTTTTCGCAGGTTTGATACCTTGGCTCGCTGAAGGGAAGAATGTATCTGTTACGGTGGTGTAATGTCCTGCTGCTGCTGTTAACGGCTGTCTCCACCAAGACCGAAATCGTCTTCCCATCACCGGAACCTCAGGAGACAGGTACGTAAAGCATGACTGAGGGTCATGCAGGTTACGGCTACGCTTATGGCTAGGAGATAAGGCCGCAGATGTCCCTACCGTTCCTGTTCATAAGACTTTCACGAATGTGGTACCAACGGAAACTTTGCATCCCCTCAGTTGATATACGGTGCTAGTATGCAACACTTTTCCTCATTTCATAGCCCTGCTCACTTCACTACGAGAACTTAATATTGTTGCAGTAGGAGATGCTACACCTAAAACCCCGCGCTTTCTATCAACTCCAAGGAACCTAATGCTACCGCCTTCGTCAAAATATATCAACTTGAAAACGTGAGTCTGTGAACTGATGAATGGCTCAGATTAATTCCTGTGTGAACTTCAAAGGTTCCTGCATTATTCCTTAGACCCTTGTATGATTTCCTGACCAATGTGTTTACGTATCTAACGGATGTATTTAATGGAGACAATATCAAGCATTTTTCAAAATGAAAAATTACAGGCTGTTAAGAGGATTTGGTAAGAATCTAAGTATAACTCAAGGTAGAAGATATGTAAAGAAACACCTTAATAGCGACAGAGTTGAGGATACGTAGAACAAGCCCAGCAAGGAAGCTAAATCTAAACAGTATAAATATATTCAAGATATTCTAAGACATTAAAAAGAAAGTCTAAGAGATGGAGGCATCGTAAGCCTACAGTTGCCTCCCCTTATGACAGTATTAATAGGTAATCACACCAAGACATAATCTCCCAAACCCAGCAGCTGACTTGGATGAATTTTCTTATATTTAAAACAGAGAGAAGCACGTTATCATAATGCATACAGGGTCTCAATTTTTCCTTTAGTATCTAAATCTATTAAGCCGGGACTTGTAATACTGAAGGGACAGAGTACATATGTTCATGCATCTTTGGTGGGAAGTATTGTACGATGTTCTAACTCTTGGAAAGTACCTACAAATCTGCTTGGTAACATGTGTGTATTTTTCAATGGTAATGCAGTCGCAGAGGTGATGAACACAAGTCTTTATGGTGTGCCGTTCACCTTACTTGAGTATTACTGATGTTTTCTTTCTGACAGAGAGTTCGTACTGGCATGAACATGGCAGGAGGGAGCTGGAGGAGGCACTGCGAAAGCCCAAAGTTACCAACGTTGCCAAGAATGTCATCCTGTTCCTCGGTGATGGTATGAAAAATGCTATATACATGACCCAATTTTTTGTCTGATTTTGTAGGAAAAGAGTAATGGAACAATAACATGATAATCAATAAAGCATACGGAACAGATGATAAATAGGGAATCTTTTAAAAAGAATCAAATAGAGGATGTGTGGACCATGTGTTTGTCTTGAGAAGAATGTGTGGGAAAAATACTTGTGAAAAACAGGTATGTGGTATCTACGGATCTGGAGAAAGAGATGCTTGAAGCAGTGAAGAGATTTGATCAAGAACGTAGGTCATTTGTGCAACTAGGAAGAGAGGCGTTAGTGGTTTATGTGAGGGCGGGTCTGCATCAGGGATGTGTGATGTCACTATAGCTGTTTAATTTGCTTTTGGATTGGATGGTGAAGGTGTAAGTACCTCTCTTTTCTCTTTTACAAGAAAGTTCACTTTATCATCCCACCACATACTGCCCTTTCTCACCTCCCTATCTCCCATCATCCTCATCCCACACACCTTCCTTCCACATGTCGGCACTGTTTCCTTTAATAACACCCATTTCAACTAGGGAAGGATAAAAGAGACGTAAACGGGTGGCACTTACGGGGAAAGGAGTGAAAATGATTTGAAGATGCAGAGAAAGTGGCAGAAGGTCAAGAAAGAGAGTAAAAAGAGAGTAAATTGAAAAAGAGAGTAAATGAGAGATCGAGTGAGCAAGTATCAGTAAACTAAAGGGAAAATAAAATGTTTTGGAAGTAGGTTAATAGTGCAACAAAAACAAGAGAACAAATGGGAAAATCAGTGAAGGGGTCAAATGGGGAGGTGGTAACAGGGAGTGAAGAGCTGAGGAAAAGATGGAATGAGAATTGTGGACTGCTGAACGTCTGATGACAGGGTGGAACATGTAAGGTGTTTGGGTTGAGGTGCTATAAGAAGGGTGATGGAGTCATGGAGAGTGACTTGGTAAAGAGAAAAGGGGTAGTGAAAGCCTTGCATAAGAAGGCGGCTACAGGAGATGGTATTGCTATTGAATCTCTTTAGGGGCTGACTGCTATTGAGGGGTTAGTTGATTTTTTTTTTCAATGTATTTATGGATCATGGGATGGTATCTGAGGATTGGTAGATTTGTCACTGCACAAAGGCAAGAGAGAAAAAAGAGAGTTCAGATTATGGAGGTAAAATTTGGTGTGTGTACCTGACCCAAGTTGCATGGGAGGGTGGTGATTGAGAGGGTAAAGGCATGTACATAGCATCGGACAGGGGAGGAACAATGTGGTTTCAGAAGTGGTACAGAATGTGTGGATCAGGTGTTTGCTTTAAGGAATGTGCAAAAATTGTTTAGAGAAACAGAAGGATTTGTATGAGGTATTTTTGGACTGAAGAAAGCATATGAGAGGGGTGACAGAGATGTCTTGTGGAAAGTCTTACGAATATATAGTGTGGAAAGAAAGCTACTATAAAAAGTGAGTAGTTTTCATCTATAATGTATGGAGAGGTGGGTAAGCGGCTCAGGGTGGTTAGTCTGCAGCAGGGGTGTGAGATGTCACCATTGCTGTTGTATTCATTAACGGATGAAGTGGGAAAGTTTCCCACTAAGTACAAGGGTTTCGGAGAGAAATGCGAGCATACAGCCTGTAGGGAGAGGGGGCCGGGAAGTGCGTCAGATGTTATTTGCTGATAAAACAGTACTGGTGGCAGACCGAGAGAAACTGCTGGAGAGGGTGATTGTTTGGGAGAGTGGGCGAAAGGAGGAAAATGAGGGTAAATGTGAATAAAAGCAATGTTTAGAAGGGCAGAGGTACAGGTTAGTTGAAATGTGTTTCAGTGAAGAAAATGTGGAAGAAGTGGTGTTTTAGATACATGGGAGTGGACGTGGCAACGAATGAAACCATGTAAGCAGAAGTCACAGCATAGGTGAAGGGGAAAAGATTCCGGAAGCACTGAGGAATGTCTGGAAAGAGAGGTCGTTATCTTGAAGGGTGAAAATTGGCATGTTTGAGATATATTAGTCCCAACGACGTTGCTTGGATCCGAGACTTGGGCTACAGATGAGGATGTGCCTCCGGAGGAGGGTGGATGTGTTGGACACAAAATGTTGGAAGAAAATATGTAGTGTGAGGTGATAAGAGTGGTATGGTAATAAGAAGAGCGTGGTTGAGAAAGCTGAAAAGGGTTTGCTGAAATGGTATGGACGTATGGAGGGAATGAGTTAGAAGAGGTTGACAAAGAGAATGTGTCAAAAGTAGAGGGGGAAAAAGGGGGAGAGACCAAACTGGATATGGAAGGATAGAGTGAAAAACATTTTGAGTGGGTGAGACCTGAACATGCAGAAGGATGAAAGGCATGCATAGGAATAGAGTGAATTGGAACGATGTGGTATAGAGGGGACGACGTGCTGTCATTCGACGGAACCAGCGCATGTTAAGCGGCCGGGGAAACAATGGAAAGGCCTCTGGCGCATGGTTGTGGATAGGAGAATGTGGTTTCTATGCAATGCAGATGACAGCTTGAGAATGGATGTGAGCGAATGCGGCCTTTCTTCGTCTGTTCCTGACGCTCACCAAAGGAAACAGTGAACAAATACGAAGATATATATATATATATATATATATATATATATATATATATATATATATATATATATATATATATATATATATATCCACTTACAATTTTCAAGCAATTTCACACACTTGTAATAAGAATAAGAAACCCCGTTCTTTCCCTACAGGTATGGGTATAACTGTGGGTACAGCTGGACGGATCTTCAAAGGCCAGAAGCACGGGAAATCGGGTGAGGAGGGCTTCCTCGTGTGGGACAGATTTCCCAATGTTGCACTTGTGAAAGTAAGATAGTAATCATAACAAGTCATCTTAATCCACAATCAGTATCTTCCTTTGATTCCAGTCATATTCATTTACATAAGCACTTTTTATTTTCCCCATCAAAAGTAGCCTGACATTGTATTACTATTTCTGTTTGTTTGCTTACCCATCTTTTGGTTAGTGGTTAGCTTATTTAGCATTTTGGAAATATCACTGGTACACAAGATTCTCGGTCCTATCCTCAATTTCAAATGTTGATTTTTCACTTCTCCCTGTCTCATATGACTGGAAGTTTCGTGTCAAACTTCTATCTAATGTGCAAATAAATTTTTTTCTACATAATTCTTATAGAGGCAAAGCAATGTTCACACATGAAAATAAATCTGTCACTTGCTTTTCCTCCTTCACTGAACTAATGCCTCTTTTATCTTTTTTTATACTCCCCATAACTTTTATCTCCTAAATTTGAAAAAATTATTAAAGACACCATACTCAGAATAAACACAGTACATTTAATATTACTGACAGTGAACATGAAGCACTTACATAAAACGTTTAGGACTTACGATGGAAAGTGATTCACATAAATTACATATGCAACAGCGCTGAACATCCGCCCTCCCTAATTCACCAGACATACACCCACCACAAGCTACACTCTACATCATTACAAAGGGTATTGCTATGTGATCTGCATATGAAGGGACCTTCATATGACGGTAATGGGAGTTCAAGTAGGAAGAGACTGAAGAGAGGAAGAAGCGACTCTGGCATGGCATCCAGCAATGATCATATATATATACTAATTTCTTACCCCAGGAGTCCACCTGTGCTAATAAGGCTAACACAAATAACCACAGGTCATTAGGTGCTATGTGCGCGTTTATGTGCAGAATGCAGGACAACTGAATAGTTTTAGTATCTTTAATGTAGCTGCATCGTAGGCATGTAAAGTATTGGGATATGACAAAACGGTGTTCATAGTGTTGTAGCGGTGGGTGATGTCTAGGCGTATATATCATTCAGAAGACTTCCTATAATCCGCACCTAAACTTATTATCCGTATAATAAAGAGAATACAATGTGATTGCTGGAAAATACTTAAGTATTCATAAATGTACTGAAGCTAAACCGTTAAAGATTATAAATAGTCTTACACAGTAAAAAATTATACGAACCTATTTGTCTGTTCTTCATTTGAAGACCTCGTTGCATAGCACCAGCCATTACACCACAGCCCTACACCATAAACTGTACCGTACCGTACTGTACAGGACTTACATTTCTATTTTCATTTATTTTAAAAGCGAGTAACACCAAATGAAATGCACTGGAATCACTTCACATTTCTGTATTGTTTGTTAGACTTAAATTTACAGAAATGTTTTACATAACTAAATAGACATATGCAGTATTAGAAATTTTCTTTTTCAGTGAAATTCACAATATAAATTGCCATCTTTCTGATATGTCACGTACATTTTCAGTCAGTAAACTTGAATAACGTACCTCTTAAATAATCACATTTTCTACTGTGAATGATAAGGGAACTTTTATTCTCTTCATTTGCTATTACGCAATTACATCACTAATTACACGTTCCGTGATACAAAAGCCGAAAATGAATTACAGTAAACTTTTATTTTATAAATCCGCAGGAAAAAAAATAGCACTTTTCAATTATACTGGCAAATGCCTTAATCACTTTTCATCACGAATTTCATTTATGTTAAACAACTTTACGGTAACATCAGTGTTAGGCTAAGCTCCATTGCATGTAGGTTTAGGGCTGAACTCCAATGTAAGTGTAGGGCAGGGCCTCACTGGTGTATGGCTGGGCTCTAATGTAATGCTCAACTCTCCTGGAGTAAGGCATGGCATCGCTTTGGGTTAGGTAAAGTACATCAAATGCAAGGCTTGGCACTGGATCCAAGACCTCGGTGACGGGTGACAAGTATCAGTGAACTTTCCATATGCGTTCCCAATAGTCGCCGAGTATCTCCTTTTTTCTAGAGGAAACCCGAGTTCTTAAAAAAAAAAAAAAATGAATGAGAAGGTGCAATGCTTCATCAGGTTGTCATGTAATTATTTCTTCCTCTGTTGATTCTTCTTCGAAGCTTTTTTTAACTCATTGATATCGATTTCACAATATTATCAATGAGGTCCAGGTCACTAGAAGTAAATCTGTTAGCCTTAACATCCATCCTCGTCCACCCTTCATTTCTCTCCTCAAAGTCAACAATAGGATTACTGGCAGGAACAGATCGTAAAACATGCTCCACAATTACTTCTGACATACCAATGTTTCTGAAGTATGACGACCTCAGGCACAAAATGATGGAAGCATTCATGGAATATGTTTCTCTCCATCTAACCACTACCTTGTGTTTTATAATGTGCAGGTAGAGTTACACCTTGAAACTTTTAAAGACTCGAGGCCTCATGTACTTACCATCCACTAGGAGCTTCAGCTTGTGGGTTCCTGCTGTATTAGCGCACAACACTATAAGTCGGTCCTTGTTATTCTTAAATTCTTTTCATCATATCCTGCCAGAAACATTCTGTTCATCATATCCTGCCAGAGTAAACGTCGGTAATCTACGCCATAAGTGATACACATTTTTCCCAGTGGTCAGGCCATGCTCATCATCACATTAGGCAAATGTGATGGAAAACCTGTGGTCGGATTCCCGATCTGCTGACATTTGCTCACCAGATACATCCAAACGACGAATGCCATGTCTTTTCTTGAATCTAGTTAATGAGCCAAAGAGGTTACAATCTTCTCATATAACTCCTCTGCATTACAGATAATAGGAGGGATAGTGATATACATTCTTCTGATCGACGAGACTTAAACCATTCTAACACTTCAATTAACTGGGCTAGCTTAGGCTTGTGTAGGGTCCTTCGTTCTTCCACTCTTTCACCGTTTTCTTAAGGGCATCAGCATGTGATTTCAACATTCAAACTTTGTTATTGAATGTCATAAACTGGTTGAAGGGATGTTGCAGTAGATCATTACTTTGGCAAGAGGTTCACTTCTTTCCAGACGCGTAATGTCAATCTTCCTAATAACAGACACGACACCTCGCTTTCTCTCTGCACCACAACGCACACAAATATCCTGTGAAGCCATGGTGACGGGTGAAACCCCGAAATTGGTTCTAAGTTAATGAAACATGCCAAAATTTCGCACTAACGATACCGACATCAACACCAGTAACAACACGCGGTTACATGCACATGTAAACAATGCTACAATCACTTTGGTTAAGTACCTTACGTAATAGAGTAAATCAATTCTAACGTTATACTGTAAAAATAACATAAGAATGCATTGTCTTACTTTACTGTTCACATTCTTTACTTTTACACGTACCATAATCATTTTATGAAACAATTTGAAAGATGAATATCCTCCTCCTCCATTTCTCCACCTTAACTACTGCGTTATTACTAGTGCTCACTTTTTTACAGTGAGCAGTATCTGATTTTTACATGTATTTATTTTATTTCAATGTAAAAATGAAGTTGTTTATACGTCCACATCGTGAACTACATGTAAAAAGAGTTCTTTGGGTTATGGTTCACGGAAATAAGGAACACAAAAACAAAGTTAACAACAATTGTGCTTTATAAAAGATGATGGAGCAAGGGCATAAAGCTACAGAGGGTGTATGATTGTGATGAGAAACGTGCGGCGTCAGGAATCAACAGGAGGATGCAACCGATGATTGTTAGTGTCATGAGATAATTCGTACATACATACACATGTACATATTCATCTTTGCTTACCTTTATACATTCCTGTCACTTACCTGCGCCACAGGAAATGGGGCCTTTGTTGTCTTTTCCTAGCGCTACCTCGCACACATGAGGGGGGAGGGGGATGTTATTCCATGTGTGGCGAGGTGGCGATGGGAATAAATAAAGGCAGACAGATGAATTATGTACATGTGTATATATGTATATGTCTGTGTGTGTATATATATGTGTACATTGAGATGTATAGGTATGTATATTTGCGTGTGTGTACGTGTATGTATATACATGTGTATGGGGGTGGGTTGGGCCATTTCTTTCGTCTGTTTCCTTGCGCTACCTCGCAAACACGGGAGACAGCGACAAAGCAAAATAAAAAAAAAAATAATAATAATAATAATATATATATATATATATATATATATATATATATATATATATATATGTGTGTGTGTGTGTGTGTGTGTGTATTTCTAATTTTCCAAAAGGGAGCAGAGAAGGGGGCCATGTGAGGATATTTCCTTAAAGGCTCAGTCCTGTTCTGAACGCTACCTCGCCAATGCGAGAAAAGGAGAATATGTATGAAAGATAAATATATATATGACCATGTTTTGAGAATCGGCCGCATTATTTTCTTTTATCAAAACATTTACAGACATACAACTTAGACAAGCAGGTCCCTGACAGTGCTGGTACTGCCACAGCATACCTCACAGGTGTTAAGGGTAATTTCTACACTCTGGGAGTCAATGGCAAAGTCAAGCTGGGGGACTGTAAAGCATCATTGAAACCAGAGAACAGAGTAGACTCAATCTTGAAGTGGGCCCAGGATGCAGGCAAGGAGACAGGTGAGTTCTGTGGTAAAATCACAGAAGAGTTAATATATATTTTCTTGTGATGTTTTGTCTTCCTTTTTTTATCACCTATATTTTCATTTCAGTTTTGAGCTTTTTTTTCACTCGTCATCGTTATCTTCCCTTTTCCTCCCCTACACTTCTGACTGCTCTCTCTTCTTTCTTTCTTCTCATCTTTTATATATCATTTTCATAATGCTCTCCTCTCCATTATTCAGTGCCTAAAAATCCCTAGTTTAATCAATGACAAGTGCCTTTTTTAGTACAGTATGCAAAAATATCTTGAATACAGTTCATAAAGGACATGTTTCACAGAAAAGCTGTTAGCATGTTCTTCAAAAATGAAGAAAACAAAAAAAAGAACAGGTATATATAAATGGCAATGTAGAGGGAAAATGAGAAGAAACAGATCAGTGCAAGAGTAAGATTCAAGGAATGCAGAAATTCAGTTATTTTTCATATGGCCCCTTTCTATATTCTTATATCAATTTTTTATATACATATTTCAGATGAATATATCTTCTCAGATGTAGGATTTCTTCAAGGAAATTATTAATAGAAGATATAATGATAATGTTAATTTTTGGACAAAATTTTTTTTAATTCTACATTATGTGAGTATTTTGAACTTTTTGCAACACCAGTGAATGAGCTTGGAAAAGATGCTTGTGAAGATACTAAGAGAGATTGAGCAAAAAGTGGCATTAGGTGAGTAAATGAAACCAGGGAAGTGGCCAAGGGTGAATATATGGTATGTGGAATGTTGGATGTGGGCATCTGAGAAAGAGTAGAGTGGCAGAATGAGGAACTTAAATTGCTAATGAAAAAGAAAAAAGTTATATTAGTCCTAACTGAGGGAAGGAGTGTGTGGCTTTGGGAGATGTACAAGACAAAGCAGCAGCAGGTCAAAAGGAAGGTGCAGGGGTTAAGAGAAGAGAGCAAATAAGAGATGAGGTGACAGAGAAGCAGCAAATTTACATAGAGCAAGAAAGTCATGGCAAATAGTTTGGTGAAATGAGACACAGTAGTAAAAACTCTGTGTGAGATGAAGCGTGGCACAGCAGCCGGAGTGAATTGTACTGCAGATGAATTTCTCACAAAAGAATGACACTGTTGGCAATTGGTCAGACAGGATTTTCATTGTATGTATAGCCTGGGATTCAGTGCCTGAGGACTGACAGAATAACTGTATGTATAGTGCAGCTATATGGAGGAAAGGGAGCCATAAATGAATACCTAAAATTACAGTTAAAATCTGTTGAGTATACATGGTATGTTGTAGGATAGAATTGTGAATGAGTGGGTTGTGCCATGAGCAGATCATGACTAGAGAGGAGCAATGTGGCTTCAGGAGTGGTAGAGGATGCGTGGACCAGGCGATTGTTTGGAAATACTTGTAAGAAATGATTGGAAAAAGACAGGGATTTGCCTGTGAGATTTATGGATCTACAGAGAGCATATATTAGGGTTAACAAGGTTGTCTTGTGGAAGGTGCTGCAAATTTATGGTTGTGGAGGAAATCTACTAGATGCAGCAAGTAATTTTTATCAGTAGCATACAGCCTATGAGATTAGGAAAGGAGGAGGGTTTAGTCTGTCCCCAGATATTACCAGAATGAAAAGAAGGGAGAGGAGCTATAAGGCCTAAAGAGTGGTAAGATTATGTGGACCAAGTATTTGCTTTGAAACATTCAAATGAGAAATACTTGAAGAAAGATAGGGACTTGTATGTTGCATTAAAGGATCTGGAGAATAAATGACAGGGGTTACAGATGCCTTGTTAAAGATGCTAAGGATTTATGGTATGTGAAGAAAGATACCAGATGTGGCAAGGAATTTTTACCAGGAGATTATATGTGTATGTGTAGAAAGGGAGGAGAATGACCGACCGATTCAAGTGAAGGTTGGTCAATGGTATGTGATCTGTTTATGGATGGGGTAGCAAGGGAGGTAAATATGAGGGTTTTGAAGAGAAGGGCAGGTCTACTGTTTGCTTGGGTTGGGGGTTACTGGGAGGTGACATTACCAAGAAGGGAAACAGAGTAACACATCAGGAGAGCTGCAAAATTTAGTGTCACACATGAACATCGTGAGACTTGGTCATAGCACTTATCAGTACAAGAACCATCCAAGAAAGACTGTCCCTGACCAGTCTGTATAGATTCTAGCAACCTGAGAGCCAAAAATTACATCTGGTGAAAGCCATGATCATACCTATCCTTACCTACACCCTTGTACCAACCCATCTTCCACCAAAACTCACATGATGAATTTACAGAGGATACAATATGAGCTCCACGATTCATCACAAATGAAAAGTACCCCATGTTGAAAACACTGAGGGACAACACTGACAACTAAAAATTGAACAAATGGGCACATTTATGATAAGCAGTACAAAAAGTATGGCAGAGGCTAGAATACAGCTAGCGAACAAACTATAGATATATCTGAGACCCTTCCAGCAGCACAAACATTGAAAACCCATTGTTTCCACACACTCAAGTATACTAAGGGAGCCTCCATGCCTCCATTTATGCACACAGTAAACAAGGCCTAGCTTAGCTACTCTTCCTTCCTTTCCCTTAACTGACAAGAAACATTATTACATGCACATCCCCAGTAGCACCTGGTGCTACCTTGCTAACACTGGAAATGGCAATCAAGAATAAGGAAAAACATATAATTATACATATTGTGGTTGCTACAGTAAAAGAGAAGCTATATTTTTGTATCCCACTTTACCTGCCAGGTGTGGTGACAACATCTCAGGTAACTCACGCTACACCAGCTGGCCTGTATGCCAAGTCTTCCCATCGCAGGTGGCAGTGTGACACAAAGATTGTAAGTGCTGGACCAGATGCTCAGATGTGTAAGGATATTGCTCGTCAGCTAGTAGAAGATGATCCAGCAAATAAAATGAAGGTTTGTGGCTTTCTTTGTCTGGCATTTGAAGTTATGACAAAGATATTTAGATAATATGAAGCAGGTTAGGTTTTATTGAAAGCTCCAATGATACCAGGGATGGAAACTGAGTCTTTGGCATCCTCCCTCACTGAATCCCCTAGTAAGTGTTGAAGAGTTAATTGGTATAACAACTGCTATGTTGTGTATTTGTAGTTATCCAGTGTATCACCAAGCCTAACCAGATCCCATCCTCTCTTGGAAGATTATCACAAATTCACAGTGGACATGTGTTGAGAGCCTGCATTAAAGAAACTAATAATTATCAGTCAAAGGGTTGACAACACTTTTCTTGGAATTCGTATTCACTGTACATTTTTTTCTTAACTGACAAATACCTCAACCGACTGGAAAGCAAACAATATTTCTCTCATCTGCAGTTTGTCTCGCAAGCAGGAAATATTACTTCCTTCACCCAGTCATCATGCACTTGACCTCTTTCCCATGCTTTCATACACACCTTCCAAATCTATTCCACTACAATTTTACCTCCACTTTGCACCATCTCACTTACCACTCCATCTATTTACCCCTCTCTTCATATTTTAACCCTCACATGGCTGTATTATTGTGTGTTCATTTTCATATGCACATTAAGAAAAATCTATTTTTCTTATGAAATGATTTACGCACTTAAAAGCAAGAATACTTAGAAACTTATATAATCTACTTATGTGTTAGCCTGGTCCACTGCTTAGTGATGGGTGGAGAGGGGATCATATAATCTCTGTCCCAAATATATATAATTAGGCACTTACTTTACATAATTTTAAAGCAGGGGCAAAGCACAAATCCAGGAAACAGAATGGATAATGAATGACTGACAGAATTAGATATAGATGATTATTACATGATATTCAAGATAACAGAAGTGCTCAGTAATTGTCAATGATTTTGTCCGTTAGTTCATATTCATTTTCACTCCACTGTCATTTTCACTTTACCTGTTATGCTGTGAGGAAATTATCTGTTGATCAAATGTGTAGGTGATCATGGGTGGAGGTCGCCAGGAAATGGGAGCACCAACAGAAGAGGATGCAGAGAAGAGCTGTTTTAGAAGTGATGGCAGGAATTTGGTTGAGGATTGGTTGAATTACAAGGATGCCCAGGGTGAAACAAGAGCCTACATCACAACCACTGAGGAACTACATTCACTTGATGTTGAAAACACTGAATACATCATGGGTAAGTTGTGATTCCATTGTGAAGAATGCATTTGTAGCCAGATGTTTATAAGCTGTAACTTGATTGTGAACATAGCTGTTGCTGGATGCTTTCAGGTTGTGATCACTGTGAAAAATATATATGTGTGTAGTTAGATTTTTGCAAGAAGTGATCACTGTGTAAGTACCAACCAATCAACAATGTCCATTGGCCACTGGAACCAACCTGCCACATAACTCTTTGAATCCATTACATTTAAGAATATACTACTACAAACTTCTTTCACCATACCTTCCTACAAATCACCCTGCTCTGAGAGCCCCTTACTTCTTCTGTGGGGCCCTAAGAATGCTCAGGAGCCAGCTATATCGAATAGATGGGATGACTGGTCATAAGTGTTGTGATGCTGTGTGTATGTTGATGTGAGGCAAATTTGCAGCATTTCACCGAGTGTTCAGTGTCTTCATTGTGGTAGTTGTATCATGGTCATGAAGGGTCTTGAGATATGTTTAGTCAACATATTTAGTTATGTTGGTGACAGGAATGTCCAGAGCATAGACAAGAAAGTGTAATTTGTATATAGCTATGGAGTGTGGTTTCAGATGGATGTATGAGGTGGTATTCAAGACCCAATTGGAAGGTGTTTAGAGCTTGTAGGATCATTTCATAGTATATGTTCTCCCATTGTTGTATTTGCTGGAGTTGGTGGGATTTATGAGTTTAGGTTGCTTAAGTGTTAAACAGGGGTAATCTTTTCATTTCTACCTCAGGGTTGGAGGTTGGTTATGGAGTGGTACTTGGTCTTCCTTTAAAGGAGATTAACAACAGAGGTTTGTGGCATTTCCTTAATATATCTGGAAACAAGATGCTACTCAAAATGGCGAGTTGAACTTGCATGGCCCTGGGGTTGCTACCTTCAGGTTTCAAAAGATGACCCTTAAGGAACTTTTTTTTATTTTTGCATTATTTTATACATTTTTTTAAGGGACCTTTTTCTTAAACCCTCCTCTACATTAGTATGCTTTCAAAGCTCATGGCATGATTCAAACCTTGAGTGAAATGTGTTTTGAAATATAAAAATGGTTCTCTTAGGGGCAGTGTCTTGCAGGAATTTTCCATGGGCTATTTTCTGCCTTTCCTTCCCTTCTTTTTCAAGAACCTTTCTTTTTAACTGGCAATAACCTCCACAGGGTTGACATCCATGTTTTGAGAACTATTAGGCAGGATGTAATCAACAGCCAAGAGACAGTGATGTTATTCCCTATTGGAAGTTGCAGACTGGTAGGTGAGTAGGCTGCTAACATTAAATATTCTGGCAAGAAAGGCATATCAGGCATTTCTCTCACCAAAAGGCAAGGGGTAAAAGGAGTCCTAGAGATTCTCTTAAACCCACAAAAGATGGTTCCAGAGAAAAAATTTTCATACTTCAAAATATATACTTATTACTTTAAATTCTAAATATCAAAATTGTACCTCTGTGCCACCATTATATGCAGTATCATCATTGCTGACAATGTCAAAGCTTTAGTGAGTTTCTTAACCAGAATGTTTGCAGCATGTCTAATGACAAATTTCCCTGTTTAGGTTTGTTTGGGGACGTGCATGTCCCTTATGAGGTGGACAGGGACACAAGCCTAAATGGCACACCAGCCTTGAAGGAGATGGTAATGACTGCCCTGAGACGTCTCAAGAAGAATGATGATGGATTTTTCCTTCTGGTGAGTTCAAGATAAACACATACACATAACAATACTTTAAGAAAAAGTTGATATATATTGTAATATGATTATTTATATATATATATATATATATATATATATATATATATATATATATATATATATATATATATATATATATATATAATGCAATTGAGTGGGAGATGCATAAAAGAAAGAGACAGGAGGTCAAGAGAAAGGTGCAAGAGGTGAAAAAGAGGGCAAATGAGAGTTGGGGTGAGAGAGTATCATTAAATTTTAGGGAGAATAAAAAGATGTTCTGGAAGGAGGTAAATAAAGTGCGTAAGACAAGGGAGCAAATGGGAACTTCAGTGAAGGGCGCAAATGGGGAGGTGATAACAAGTAGTGATGTGAGAAGGAGATGGAGTGAGTATTTTGAAGGTTTGTTGAATGTGTTTGATGATAGAGTGGCAGATATAGGGTGTTTTGGTCGAAGTGGTGTGCAAAGTGAGAGGGTTAGGGAAAATGATTTGGTAAACAGAGAAGAGGTAGTAAAAGCTTTGCGGAAGATGAAAGCCGGCAAGGCAGCAGGTTTGGATGGTATTGCAGTGGAATCTATTAAAAAAGGGGGTGACTGTATTATTGACTGGTTGGTAAGGTTATTTAATGTATGTATGACTCATGGTGAGGTGCCTGAGGATTGGCGGAATGCGTGCATAGTGCCATTGTACAAAGGCAAAGGGGATAAGAGTGAGTGCTCAAATTACAGAGGTATAAGTTTGTTGAGTATTCCTGGGAAATTATATGGAAGGGTATTGATTGAGAGGGTGAAGGCATGTACAGAGCATCAGATTGGGGAAGAGCAGTGTGGTTTCAGAAGTGGTAGAGGATGTGTGGATCAGGTGTTTGCTTTGAAGAATGTATGTGAGAAATACTTAGAAAAGCAAATGGATTTGTATGTAGCATTTATGGATCTGGAGAAGGCATATGATAGAGTTGATAGAGATGCTCTGTGGAAGGTATTAAGAATATATGGTGTGGGAGGCAAGTTGTTAGAAGCAGTGAAAAGTTTCTATCGAGGATGTAAGGCATGTGTACGTGTAGGAAGAGAGGAAAGTGATTGGTTCTCAGTGAATGTAGGTTTGCGACAGGGGTGTGTGATGTCTCCATGGTCGTTTAATTTGTTTATGGATGGGGTTGTTAGGGAGGTGAATGCAAGAGTTTTGGAAAGAGGGGCAAGTATGAAGTCTGTTGGGGATGAGAGAGCTTGGGAAGTGAGTCAGTTGTTGTTTGCTGATGATACAGCGCTGGTGGCTGATTCATGTGAGAAACTGCAGAAGCTGGTGACTGAGTTTGGTAAAGTGTGTGAAAGAAGAAAGTTAAGAGTAAATGTGAATAAGAGCAAGGTTATTAGGTACAGTAGGGTTGAGGGTCAAGTCAACTGGGAGGTGAGTTTGAATGGAGAAAAACTGGAGGAAGTGAAGTGTTTTAGATATCTGGGAGTGGATCTGGCAGCGGATGGAAACATGGAAGCAGAAGTGGATCATACCACATCGCTCCAATTCACTCTATTCTTTGCCCTCCTTTCACCCTCCTGCATGTTCAGGCCCCGATCACACAAAATCTTTTTCACTCCATCTTTCCACCTCCAATTTGGTCTCCCTCTTCTCCTCGTTCCCTCCACCTCTGACACATATATCCTCTTGGTCGATCTTTCCTCACTCATTCTCTCCATGTGACCAAACCATTTCAAAACACCCTCTTCTGCTCTCTCAACCAAGCTCTTTTTATTTCCACACATCTCTCTTACCCTTACGTTACTTACTCGATCAAACCACCTCACACCACACATTGTCCTCAAACATCTCATTTCCAGCACATCCATCCTCCTGCGCACAACTCTATCCATAGTCCACGCCTCGCAACCATACAACATTGTTGGAACCACTATTCCTTCAAACATACCCATTTTTGCTTTCCGAGATAATGTTCTCGACTTCCACACATTCTTCAAGGCTCCCAGAATTTTCGCCCCCTCCCCCACCCTATGATCCACTTCCGCTTCCATGGTTCCATCCGCTGCCAGATCCACTCCCAGATATCTAAAACACTTCACTTCCTCCAGTTTTTCTCCATTCAAACTCACCTCCCAATTGAATTGACCCTCAACCCTACTGTACCTAATAACCTTGCTCTTATTCACATTTACTCTTAACTTTCTTCTTTCACACACTTTACCAAACTCAGTCACCAGCTTCTGCAGTTTCTCACATGAATCAGCCACCAGCGCTGTATCATCAGCGAACAACAACTGACTCACTTCCCAAGCTCTCTCATCCCCAACAGACTTCATACTTGCCCCTCTTTCCAAAACTCTTGCATTCACCTCCCTAACAACCCCATCCATAAACAAATTAAACAACCATGGAGACATCACACACCCCTGCCGCAAACCTACATTCACTGAGAACCAATCACTTTCCTCTCTTCCTACACGTACACATGCCTTACATCCTCGATAAAAACTTTTCACTGCTTCTAACAACTTGCCTCCCACACCATATATTCTTAATACCTTCCACAGAGCATCTCTATCAACTCTATCATATGCCTTCTCCAGATCCATAAATGCTACATACAAATCCATTTGCTTTTCTAAGTATTTCTCACATACATTCTTCAAAGCAAAGACCTGATCCACACATCCTCTACCACTTCTGAAACCACACTGCTCTTCCCCAATCTGATGCTCTGTACATGCCTTCACCCTCTCAATCAATACCCTCCCATATAATTTGCCAGGAATACTCAACAAACTTATACCTCTGTAATTTGAGCACTCACTCTTATATATATATATATATATATATATATATATATATATATATATATATATATATATATATATATATATATATATAATTTATATATATATATATCCCCTATCCATGGGAATAGGGGAGAAAGAATACTTCCCACGTATTCCCTGCATGTCGTAGAAGGCGACTAAAAGGGGAGGGAGCGGGGGGGCTGGAAATCCTCCCCTCTTTTTTTTTTTTTTTTTTTTTTATTTTCCAAAAGAAGGAACAGAGGGGGCCAGGTGAGGATATTCCAAAAAAGGCCCAGTCCTCTGTTCTTAACGCTACCTCGCTAACGCAGGAAATGGCAAATAGTTTAAAAAAAATATATATATATATATATATATATTATCCCTGGGGATAGGGGATTAAGAATACTTCCCACGTATTCCCTGCGTGTCGTAGAAGGTGACTAAAAGGGGAGAGAGCGGCTGGCTGGAAATCCTCCCCTCTCGTTTTTTTTTTTAATTTTCCAAAAGAAGGAACAGAGGGGGCCAGGTGAGGATATTCCAAAAAAGGCCCAGTCCTCTGTTCTTAACGCTACCTCGCTAATGCGGGAAATGGCGAATAGTTTAAAAGAAAGAAAGATATATATATATATATATATATATATATATATATATATATATATATATATATATATATATATATATATATATATATAATGAATCCTTGAATTACAGAAGTAATAAACTAAATCTGTGATTAAATGAATTTCAGATGTAGTGAAAGTGGTTCTGTAAAAGTATTAAAATATCATACAATTCTTTAAGGTGGAAGGAGCAAGAATTGACCATGGCTTGCACTATGGTCAACCACGCCGTGCTCTGGAAGAGCTTTTGGCTATGGAAGAGGCAGTGGCAGCAACAATTGATATGGTGGACTTGGAGGAGACACTCATAGTGGTCACGGCTGACCATTCTCATGTGATGACCATCAATGGCTACCCAACAAGAGGCAATAATATTCTTGGTATGGTGTTTTCTGTTTCAGTCACTGACTATGAGTATGTTATCTTAATGGTAGAACTACGGATATTATACACAAACACATGCACACACTAACATGAAATTAAAGAACCATATCAGAAAGTATGTAAAAAGGTACTTTTACAGTATAAGAGTAGCAAATGGGTGGAATTCAATGAGAAATATAGTTATTGCAGACAGTATAAAAGTATAAAAGTCCCTTCCCTTACAGTTAAAGTAAGATAATATACAGATGCAGGTTTTCAGCTCTGCAGGCTAGTCTGTCCAAGTACAGGTAGGGAGTATTGCAAAGAGGGGCCAGTGAATGTAAAACCTCTCTAAAGTAACAAAACACTGGAAATTGAGCACCAAAAACAGCAGTGAAGAAGAGAAGACCAGATATTTCAAATCAGATGTGTTGAGTTGCCATAGTCAATAAACTAATACTGGATATATTGGATTATATATAAAGCATTTTTAATCATAAAGGATGAAGGATGCTAGGGGAGGAAATAAAGGATGAAAAAGTCACAACTAGATTTGATGTTTACATCAAATTTGGATGCAAGGACAGAAGACCCCAATGCAAATGCTTCAATACTTGCATTCTATGTAAATGTAAACATTGTATTGAATGTTTCCAACAGAAGGTACGTGTTCATTAATCTCTTAACTTTAGGACCTATAAAAAAGTGTGTGGTGAACGTTAATCTCAATCATGATATGAATAGACAAGTAACTTACAAGAAAAAATCTAGCAACAATGTTCGTAGGGTACTGTTGGAATAATTCAAGTGTCTATTAATGTAACTCCAATGGTTTTAAAGTAATTTTTGTAACGACAGAATATTTTTGATGCACTTATTAATGAGACAACTGAATTTTGGAGGAGTATAAAAGTATCCAAACATATGAGTTAAAATATATCAAAAGGAAAACAAGGAACATCATCCTGTTGGGGTCTCCATAAAAAAAATTACCAACAAAAACAACACAGAGTGTCATAATGAAACTGTATACACATCTTTAGAAGCAGTGGAGACATATAGATCATTTCTCACAGGTGTGTATGCTACACCACCTGCAGTATCACCTTGCTGCCTAGAAAAGAAAGTACTGGAAATGAAATGTTAGAGGACAGTATGTTGTATAAGGAAAGTTGATCAAACAAGGAATGATGGGTAAGAGAGGTGAGGTAGGAAGAGGAGTAACTATGAGAGAGCTGAAGAAGGTATGCTGAAATAGTATGGATATATAGAGAAGATGAGTGGGGAAAGGATGACTTAAAAGGTAAACATGTCGGAAGTGGAAGGAGTATGGAAAAGGAAAACCAAGGAGGAGGAGGAGGTAGGACAGAATGAGAGATGCTTTGAGTGTTTGGGATCTGAACATGCAGGAGGATTTGGCATGTACAAGATATAGTGAACTGGAGAAATGTAATATATAGGGGATGATGTGTCAATGGGCTAAACCAGGCCATGTGAAGTGGTTTGGGGATATCATGGAAAAGTCTTTGGGTTCTGGCTGTAGATAGGGAGATCTGGTCTCAGTGCATTGCATATGGCAACTGAAGAATGGATAAAAGCAAATGATATCATTTTCTTTGTTTCTCATGCTACCTTGCTAATGTGGGACACACATATAACATTCACTCCCCACACTAATAAACGACTGCAAAAGCAACACATAAACTAAATGCCCTCCAAACACTAAATGGCACCAGATTTCAACAAGAAAAGGAATCACTCAGCATCTCATACAATTTATCTGCCCGATTGTAAACTATGTCTCACCTCCCTGGTCTTCACCCTCTTAAAGGCAAATATAACAAAGCTGAGCATCAAAATATAATACACTCAGAATAATCATTGGTTGCCTAGCCACCACAAACAGTGAACATCCTCCCAATGACATAAAGTTCCTCCCAGCACAGTCCCAACTCAACATCCTTCACACTCAAGTCTATGCAAACCACTCTATAACTAACCATATACTCTCAAGCAGGTATAAAAAGTTTATTCCTGCCTCATACTTAAGTAACCTATAGTTACAAATTCCCCACACAAAACACTGATAAAAGATATCCATGCTGGAATAACCTGACAAGCACTAAAAAACCAACCACCTAACTTAGTCTTAAACTCCAACTCAGCAGACGTACACAAATACGAAACCACAATTCCCAGACAGACATGAGTTACACTGTCCCACTTAAGATCTTGACTTCATTCATTGCTACAAAAATCGTTTCAACACATACCAAGACCTAACCTAACCATGATGCAACTTCAGTAAAGAAGACACCAAGCAATCACTATTCAACTGCCCAGCAACCTCTGCACATAGATGCACACAACATCACACCTTATGATCTGTGGTTCCAACTACTGGATATGTCCAGTTTTCTGAGTGCTGCAGGAGCCTTATAAGTATAAAAATGACTCCTACGGCAGAAAGGTAAGGTTATCCCAACATCTCAGCCCCTCAGAAGTAGTACAATGCATGAAAGCCCAATAATTGAGTGAGTTACAATCAAACTAAACCATCCCAGTCTTGGGGAGTTCAAGTATGTCAGTGAATTATCTTTAGGATCAGAAGATCCTTGCCTATTCAAACCTTGAGATGTAAAATGTTTTGCTAGCATATTTAACTCATCCTGTACCAATTTGTTCCACTGATCCTCATTTCTCACTGGTGCATATGCTACATCACCTGCAAGATCACTCTAGTGAAAAATATCTGGCTGAATAACTTGTAAGCCTTGGACATGGCTTCACCCAGCCATAATGCCCTGAAACATACTTATAAGCCTTGGACATGGCTTTGCCCAACCCTAATGCCCTGAAACAGACAAGTTCGAATCTCCCAGACACAAATAATTCAGCAGCCGGATCTAGCTTTGACCTACAGACAAAGTTAAAAAGCACCTTTCTATGTTAAAACTCATTACACATTCTTGGATTCCCAAAATAATTCTTTGGACGTATATAATTTGGCAATATCACTAACCTTAAGCATGGAAGCCATACCTCATTGCACTAAACGACCCTGTTAGGCAACTGTAACTTTGCATATCTCTTCCAAATCCATCTCCCACTTCCTGTGATTCTGCCATATTTGCTCCTGCAAATAATGAAGCCTTATCTTAGTCATTCTGTTTCAAAGATCTCAAATTCACCTTGTAAGGCAGCAACGTTTGTAGCATCAACCATACCGTCATAAGAAACATTGCCCTAGTAATACTATCCACTGTTCCAGCAAATGACACCCTTTTCTGGGCATCTGCACTTACTAACCTAATACCCTGTGGTCCAAAGTATGATACTATCTATACTCCTAGCACCACTAACCTCTGTTGCAGCAAGTGACAAAACTTCTAGGCACCTTTACTTACTCCAGCAATGAAGACATTACTCATGACCCTAATTCCATGTAGTACATCTACCAACTTGATTCACACTGTCCTCAAGCTCCACACCACTAGCTAGCTGGAGTACTAATTTTCTGCTATGTTGAATTACGTCTTCTACTTCTTTGACTGTCTATCAAATATCTGAGTCTTGAGCTACCCTAAATAATTTTAAGAGCTTGTCTTCAGGAAGCCTGATAATAATCATTTTCCATACAAAACATCAAGCTTACCAATCTTACTTTTTACTTGAAGAACACTAATATCCCTTGAAGTAACTATCCTTCTCAGCTGGTTAGTACTACACTCGACAGCGCCTACTACATAGGTGCATTTACACTCCATCCGACAACTCTCATGACTTCTGTAGGATCTACCCACATCCTGAGCTTGCACTCTCATTTCCTACAGCAAAAGACATGTCAACCTTATCTCTAATTATCTTAATAATAACTGTTCATAAAACAGATTACTGATAATAATCAAATCACTAACAGGTATCAATATACATATAAACCTAACAAGCCTTAACAAACAACCTTATTACTCATGCACCAATAATGCTTCTGCAGAAGAATGTATGTGAGAAATACTTAGAAAAGCAAATGGATTTGTATGTAGCATTTATGGATCTGGAGAAGGCATATGATAGAGTTGATAGAGATGCTCTGTGGAAGGTATTAAGAATATATGGTGTGGGAGGCAAGTTGTTAGAAGCAGTGAAAAGTTTTTATCGAGGATGTAAGGCATGTGTACGTGTAGGAAGAGAGGAAAGTGATTGGTTCTCAGTGAATGTAGGTTTGTGGCAGGGGTGTGTGATGTCTCCATGGTTGTTTAATTTGTTTATGGATGGGGTTGTTAGGGAGGTGAATGCAAGAGTTTTGGAAAGAGGGGCAAGTATGAAGTCTGTTGGGGATGAGAGAGCTTGGAAAGTGAGTCAGTTGTTGTTCGCTGATGATACAGCGCTGGTGGCTGATTCATGTGAGAAACTGCAGAAGCTGGTGACTGAGTTTGGTAAAGTGTGTGAAAGAAGAAAGTTAAGAGTAAATGTGAATAAGAGCAAGGTTATTAGGTACAGTAGGGTTGAGGGTCAAGTCAATTGGGAGGTGAGTTTGAATGGAGAAAAACTGGAGGAAGTGAAGTGTTTTAGATATCTGGGAGTGGATCTGGCAGCGGATGGAAACATGGAAGCAGAAGTGGATCATAGGGTGGGGGAGGGGGCGAAAATTCTGGGAGCCTTGAAGAATGTGTGGAAGTCGAGAACATTATCTCGGAAAGCAAAAATGGGTATGTTTGAAGGAATAGTGGTTCCAACAATGTTGTATGGTTGCGAGGCGTGGACTATGGATAGAGTTGTGCGCAGGAGGATGGATGTGCTGGAAATGAGATGTTTGAGGACAATGTGTGGTGTGAGGTGGTTTGATCGAGTAAGTAACGTAAGGGTAAGAGAGATGTGTGGAAATAAAAAGAGCATGGTTGAGAGAGCAGAAGAGGGTGTTTTGTAATGGTTTGGTCACATGGAGAGAATGAGTGAGGAAAGATTGACCAAGAGGATATATGTGTCGGAGGTGGAGGGAACGAGGAGAAGAGGGAGACCAAATTGGAGGTGGAAAGATGGAGTGAAAAAGATTTTGTGTAATCGGGGCCTAAACATGCAGGAGGGTGAAAGGAGGGCAAGGAATAGAGTGAATTGGAGCGATGTGGTATACCGGGGTTGACGTGCTGTCAGTGGATTGAATCAAGGCATGTGAAGCGTCTGGGGTAAACCATGGAAAGCTGTGTAGGTATGTATATTTGCGTGTGTGGACGTATGTATATACATGTGTATGGGGGTGGGTTGGGCCATTTCTTTCGTCTGTTTCCTTGCGCTACCTCGCAAACACGGGAGACAGCGACAAAGAAAAAACAAATAAAAATAAAAAAAATATATATATATATATATATATATATATATATATATATATATATATATATATATCTTTTTTCTTTCTTTTTCTTTCAAACTATTCGCCATTTCCCACATTAGCGAGGTAGCGTTAAGAACAGAGGACTGGGCCTTTGAGGGAATATCCTCACTTGGCACCCTTCTCTGTTCCTTCTTTTGGAAAATAAAAAAAAGTATATACATATATATTTTTTTTTTTTGCTTTGTCGCTGTCTCCCGCGTTTGCGAGGTAGCGCAAGGAAACAGACGAAAGAAATGGCCCAACCCACCCCCATACACATGTATATATATATGTCCACACACGCAAATATACATACCTACACAGCTTTCCATGGTTTACCCCAGACGCTTCACATGCCCTGATTCAATCCACTGACAGCACGTGAACCCCGGTATACCACATCGATCCAATTCACTCTATTCCTTGCCCTCCTTTCACCCTCCTGCATGTTCAGGCCCCGATCACACAAAATCTTTTTCACTCCATCTTTCCACCTCCAATTTGGTCTCCCACTTCTCCTCGTTCCCTCCACCTCCGACACATATATCCTCTTGGTCAATCTTTCCTCACTCATTCTCTCCATGTGCCCAAACCATTTCAAAACACCCTCTTCTGCTCTCTCAACCACGCTCTTTTTATTTCCACACATCTCTCTTACCCTTACGTTACTCGATCAAACCACCTCACACCACACATTGTCCTCAAACATCTCATTTCCAGCACATCCATCCTCCTGCGCACAACTCTATCCATAGCCCACGCCTCGCAACCATACAACATTGTTGGAACCACTATTCCTTCAAACATACCCATTTTTGCTTTCCGAGATAATGTTCTCGACTTCCACACATTCTTCAAGGCTCCCAGAATTTTCGCCCCCTCCCCCACCCTATGATCCACTTCCACTTCCATGGTTCCATCCGCTGCCAGATCCACTCCCAGATATCTAAAACACTTTACTTCCTCCAGTTTTTCTCCATTCAAACTTACCTCCCAATTGACTTGACCCTCAACCCTACTGTACCTAATAACCTTGCTCTTATTCACATTTACTCTTAACTTTCTTCTTTCACACACTTTACCAAACTCAGTCACCAGCTTCTGCAGTTTCTCACATGAATCAGCCACCAGCGCTGTATCATCAGCAAACAACAACTGACTCACTTCCCAAGCTCTCTCATCCCCAACAGACTTCATACTTGCCCCTCTTTCCAAAACTCTTGCAATCACCTCCCTAACAACCCCATCCATAAACAAATTAAACAACCATGGAGACATCACACACCCCTGCCGCAAACCTACATTCACTGAGAACCAATCACTTTCCTCTCTTCCTACACGTACACATGCCTTACATCCTCGATACAAACTTTTCACTGCTTCTAACAACTTGCCTCCCACACCATATATTCTTAATACCTTCCACAGAGCATCTCTATCAACTCTATCATATGCCTTCTCCAGATCCATAAATGCTACATACAAATAAAGTGAAGTGCGCAAATGGGGAGGTGATAACAAGTAGTGGTGATGTGAGAAGGAGATGGAGTGAGTATTTTGAAGGTTTGTTGAATGTGTTTGATGATAGAGTGGCAGATATAGGGTGTTTTGGTCGAGGTGGTGTGCCTAGTGAGAGGGTTAGGGAAAATGATTTGGTAAACAGAGAAGAGGTAGTAAAAGCTTTGTGGAAGATGAAAGCCAGCAAGGCAGCAGGTTTGGATGGTATTGCAGTGGAATTTATTAAAAAAGGGGGTGACTGTATTATTGACTGGTTGGTAAGGTTATTTAATGTATGTATGACTCATGGTGAGGTGCCTGAGGATTGGCGGAATGCGTGCATAGTGCCATTGTACAAAGGCAAAGGGGATAAGAGTGAGTGCTCAAATTACAGAGGTATAAGTTTGTTGAGTATTCCTGGTAAATTATATGGGAGGGTATTGATTGAGAGGGTGAAGGCATGTACAGAGCATCAGATTGGGGAAGAGCAGTGTGGTTTCAGAAGTGGTAGAGGATGTGTGGATCAGGTGTTTGCTTTGAAGAATGTATGTGAGAAATATATATATATATATATATATATATATAAATATATATATATATATATATATATATATATATATATATATATATATATATATATATATATATATAACAGTTCACAAACACTAATAGCAAACAATCTACCACTAGAGATGCAACATAACACACTATGTTGACCCAGTGCAGATGTGCTGCAGTTGGGTTGGCCTGCACTCTCATGCATTTGCCTGGGAAGTGTATTTTCATTACACCAACTACAACTTTTTCTAGGAGTAAGGTTCTTCGGAGTGTGCCCTCCAAAAAGTTTGCAGTAGTCTTGAAGGCAGAGCTTCACAGGCGTTCCATCAAACACTAGACAGTCACCATTTTGTAATTGCATCCAATTATATTAGGATGTTCAAAAATCTGTCTCTGATCGGTTAATTGGGTGGTATTCCATAAAGAGGGGAAGAGACAATTGGCACTGGTGGCATCAAGCTTCAAGAGCTGAGTATGGTTGATGGCGTTGCCAGTACTCTAAGTAAGAACGAAACTACCCTTGCTGTCAGGATACAATTCATATCAAGGCACATCTGATTATTAACAGTTATCCCAAATCAACTTAAAGCTAATCTCAAGTTACGTGATATTACATAAAAATGTTGAGCAAAATGATACCATCATTCTCTTCTTCAGTGGGTGCATAACAAATGAAATACCGCGTGCAAAGATGATGACCCAGAGTCAGCATAGTGGCCCCAAGGTTAGACATGGGTCCATGTCAATACGAGGAGCCCATTATGTCAACCCTTAACCTTTCCTGGCTGGCAGTACATTTGTACTTAAGAACCTAATACTAATATGTACACAGGTAATTCCCAGTCAACAAATTCACGGTACAATTGGCACTCACTCTAAACTTACAAGTAATAAAACTATAAATCGTAAATTCCCAATGTCTTGCCTTACCCTCCTGCCCCAGTAGTCCATTGTATCCTTATGAGGCTCCTGCAGCACTCAGGAAGCTGACCATGTTTGCTTATCAGAACCATACATAGGTCATAAGGTATCATGTGTTTGTGTCTGAGCAGAAGGTGCAGGGTAATTTAGTAATAAGTGCTCGGTATCTTCATTATGATAATTGTGTCAACGGCATGATGGGTCTGGAGGTATCTTGAAAAGGTGTTTGTCATGTTGCAGTGATGGGTAATGTCCATAGCTTTAGCTGGACAGTGTGACTCGTGTTTTCTAGGGAGTGTGGTTTCTGATGAGTGTATATCTTGTGGGTTGGGGTTTAAGACCGAGTTAGGTCGGCTGTTTAATGGAAATACCTGGTTCAAAAAGAGGGATATATACATATATGAGTAGGTAAGATGGTCTGCAGGCATTGTTGGCTTACATGGTAATTGATAGGCATGTAAAAGAGACTTGGATGTTAAAGTGCTGGTGGACTTGGCCAACTTCCTTAGTGCTGCAAGAGCCTCATAAAGACAGAAGGAAAATTGACAGTTTTTTGAAATAAGCAGAGAAAGAGAAACATATTTCATAATAGGAAACTACCCAATATTAAGAAATATATGAGGTATTTCTGTCATAACAATGTATGAAAGAAACATGCCATGTGTTGCAGCTGTGAATGCAAACAACTTGAAAATTTCCAGTACTATACACTTAGGAAACACAGGTAATCTTCATAACACCCGTCTACCTTTTATTCATTGAAATATCATTGTTTTTAAGGTGTGGTGATGAATGAAGAAGATGTATCTGATCACCTCCGTCACACCACCCTGATGTTCACCAATGGCCATGGCTTCAATTACTCATGGAATGGTGAGCATGTAAGTACAGCTATTCTATTAAGGTACTGTGTTATTTTATGCACAGAAGTAGCTGAAATCACATCTGAATATATATACAGGGTTGAAAGAAAAGTATCCAGGAGTGTTAAAACATAAAAAGTGATATTAGAGTAGCTACAACACTGATCAACTAAATAGGTCAAGTTGAATCCCAATTAGTCAAGGAGGAGGATAACACTTCCAAAAGTTACACCTTATTGACAGAAGTTGAAGATGGTATATACAGGGGGAAAAAAAGGGATGACAGTAAGACTGATTACATTGTTAGGGGCATATTTGTCACAAAATCTAGGCTGCTATTAGATATCTTCAATGAATGGACAAGAATATGTTTCTACAAAAAATGGTAGACAAACTGCAATATGCTTTGCAAAGATGGTTAAAATAAAGTGACTTTAAAGAGGATACATCCAAGTCCCTTAAAATTGATATAGGAATTGAGAGAGACAAGATGTGAAATAAAACTTAAAAAACTGGAGCCTCTATGAAGTAGTTAGCATTACTGGCCATGAATCTGAGGACATAGGTTTCAGGCATGATTTGGGCTGCTGACACACAGCTTTTCACACACACCTTTATTTATAAATGAGTACCTTATATGTTGGCAAAGTTAAAGGTGCAGACCCTCATTGCACGATAGATATTAATTATAAAATGGACTTATAGAACACAGGGTAAAGAACCGAGTGCTGAGGGATGAGTGTTAAAGTGTGGCATTATACCTTGCTTGAATTACACCTTTAAGAATGTAGTTGTTTTTTACCTTAGAAACAAACTAGCATCCAAGGTGTTGTAAACTTAAAATGTACAATTTTATAGTAGCAAAACATTTGGAGTAATTTTGAAGATACTTATCAAGACTTTACTACCTCTATAATTTTCAATAGTTGGTCTTTTCCAGAAATGGCTTAAAGGTCTTTTTCCATTTTTTTTAGTTGCTCATGTTTGATGTGGAATATTTCAAATTTCTTTAAGTATTTTTTATATTTTTATTATACTTTGTCGCTGTCTCCCGCGTTTGCGAGGTAGCGCAAGGAAACAGACGAAAGAAATGGCCCAACCCCCCCCATACACATGTATATACATACGTCCACACACGCAAATATACATACCTACACAGCTTTCCATGGTTTACCCCAGACGCTTCACATGCTTGATTCAATCCACTGACAGCACGTCAACCCCGTATACCACATCGATCCAATTCACTCTATTCCTTGCCCTCCTTTCACCCTCCTGCATGTTCAGGCCCCGATCACACAAAATCTTTTTCACTCCATCTTTCCACCTCCAATTTGGTCTCCCACTTCTCCTCGTTCCCTCCACCTCCGACACATATATCCTCTTGGTCAATCTTTCCTCACTCATTCTCTCCATGTGCCCAAACCATTTCAAAACACCCTCTTCTGCTCTCTCAACCACGCTCTTTTTATTTCCACACATCTCTCTTACCCTTACGTTACTCGATCAAACCACCTCACACCACACATTGTCCTCAAACATCTCATTTCCAGCACATCCATCCTCCTGCGCACAACTCTATCCATAGCCCACGCCTCGCAACCATACAACATTGTTGGAACCACTATTCCTTCAAACATACCCATTTTTGCTTTCCGAGATAATGTTCTCGACTTCCACACATTCTTCAAGGCTCCCAGAATTTTCGCCCCCTCCCCCACCCTATGATCCACTTCCACTTCCATGGTTCCATCCGCTGCCAGATCCACTCCCAGATATCTAAAACACTTTACTTCCTCCAGTTTTTCTCCATTCAAACTTACCTCCCAATTGACTTGACCCTCAACCCTACTGTACCTAATAACCTTGCTCTTATTCACATTTACTCTTAACTTTCTTCTTTCACACACTTTACCAAACTCAGTCACCAGCTTCTGCAGTTTCTCACATGAATCAGCCACCAGCGCTGTATCATCAGCAAACAACAACTGACTCACTTCCCAAGCTCTCTCATCCCCAACAGACTTCATACTTGCCCCTCTTTCCAAAACTCTTGCAATCACCTCCCTAACAACCCCATCCATAAACAAATTAAACAACCATGGAGACATCACACACCCCTGCCGCAAACCTACATTCACTGAGAACCAATCACTTTCCTCTCTTCCTACACGTACACATGCCTTACATCCTCGATACAAACTTTTCACTGCTTCTAACAACTTGCCTCCCACACCATATATTCTTAATACCTTCCACAGAGCATCTCTATCAACTCTATCATATGCCTTCTCCAGATCCATAAATGCTACATACAAATAAAGTGAAGTGCGCAAATGGGGAGGTGATAACAAGTAGTGGTGATGTGAGAAGGAGATGGAGTGAGTATTTTGAAGGTTTGTTGAATGTGTTTGATGATAGAGTGGCAGATATAGGGTGTTTTGGTCGAGGTGGTGTGCCTAGTGAGAGGGTTAGGGAAAATGATTTGGTAAACAGAGAAGAGGTAGTAAAAGCTTTGTGGAAGATGAAAGCCAGCAAGGCAGCAGGTTTGGATGGTATTGCAGTGGAATTTATTAAAAAAGGGGGTGACTGTATTATTGACTGGTTGGTAAGGTTATTTAATGTATGTATGACTCATGGTGAGGTGCCTGAGGATTGGCGGAATGCGTGCATAGTGCCATTGTACAAAGGCAAAGGGGATAAGAGTGAGTGCTCAAATTACAGAGGTATAAGTTTGTTGAGTATTCCTGGTAAATTATATGGGAGGGTATTGATTGAGAGGGTGAAGGCATGTACAGAGCATCAGATTGGGGAAGAGCAGTGTGGTTTCAGAAGTGGTAGAGGATGTGTGGATCAGGTGTTTGCTTTGAAGAATGTATGTGAGAAATATATATATATATATATATATATATATAAATATATATATATATATATATATATATATATATATATATATATATATATATATATATATATATATAACAGTTCACAACACTAATAGCAAACAATCTACCACTAGAGATGCAACATAACACGCTATGTTGACCCAGTGCAGTTGGGTTGGCCTGCACTCTCATGCATTTGCCTGGGAAGTGTATTTACATTACACCAACTACAACTTTTTCTAGGAGTAAGGTTCTTCGGAGTGTGCCCTCCAAAAAGTTTGCAGTAGTCTTGAAGGCAGAGCTTCACAGGCGTTCCATCAAACACTAGACAGTCACCATTTTGTAATTGCATCCAATTATATTAGGATGTTCAAAAATCTGTCTCTGATCGGTTAATTGGGTGGTATTCCATAAAGAGGGGAAGAGACAATTGGCACTGGTGGTATCAAGCTTCAAGAGCTGAGTATGGTTGATGGCATTGCCAGTACTCTAAGTAAGAACGAAACTACCCTTGCTGTCAGGATACAATTCATATCAAGGCACATCTGATTATTAACAGTTATCCCAAATCAACTTAAAGCTAATCTCACGTTACGTGATATTACATAAAAATGCTGAGCAAAATGATACCATCATTCTCTTCTTCAGTGGGTGCATAACAAATGAAATACCGCGTGCAAAGATGATGACCCAGAGTCAGCATAGTGGCCCCAATGTTAGACATGGGTCCATGTCAATATGAGGAGCCCATTATGTCAACCCTTAACCTTTCCTGGCTGGCAGTACATTTGTACTTAAGAACCTAATACTAATATGTACACAGGTAATTCCCAGTCAACGAATTCACGGTACAATTGGCACTCACTCTAAACTTACAAGTAATAAAACTATAAATCGTAAATTCCCAATGTCTTGCCTTACCCTCCTGCCCCAGTAGTCCATTGTATCCTTATGAGGCTCCTGCAGCACGCAGGAAGCTGACCATGTTTGCTTGTCAGAACCATACATAGGTCATAAGGTATCATGTGTTTGTGTCTGAGCAGAAGGTGCAAGGTAATTTAGTAATAAGTGCTCGGTATCTTCATTATGATAATTGTGTCAACGGCATGATGGGTCTGGAGGTATCTTGAAAAGGTGTTTGTCATGTTGCAGTGATGGGTAATGTCCATAGCTTTAGCTGGACAGTGTGACTCGTGTTTTCTAGGGAGTGTGGTTTCTGATGAGTGTATATCTTGTGGGTTGGGGTTTAAGACCGAGTTAGGTCAGCTGTTTAATGGGAATACCTGGTTCAAAAAGAGGGATATATACATATATGAGTAGGTAAGATGGTCTGCTGGCATTGTTGGCTTACATGGTAATTGATAGGCATGTAAAAGAGATTTGGATGTTAAAGTGCTGGTGGACTTGGCCAACTTCCTTAGTGCTGCAAGAGCCTCATAAAGACAGAAGGAAAACTGACAGTTTTTTGAAATAAGCAGAGAAAGAGAAACATATTTCATGATAGGAAACTACCCAATATTAAGAAATATATGAGGTATTTCTGTCATAACAGTGTATGAAAGAAACATGCCATGTGTTGCAGCTGTGAATGCAAACAACTTGAAAATTTCCAGTACTATACACTTAGGAAACACAGGTAATCTTCATAACACCCATCTACCTGTATTCATTGAAATATCATTGTTTTTAAGGTGTGGTGATGAATGAAGAAGATGTATCTGATCACCTCCCGTACACCACCCTGATGTTCACCAATGGCCATGGCTTCAATTACTCATGGAATGGTGAGCATGTAAGTACAGCTATTCTATTAAGGTACCGTGTTATTTATGCACAGAAGTAGCTGAAATCACATCTGAATATATATCACAGGGTTGAAAGAAAAGTATCCAGGAGTGTTAAAACATAAAAAGTGATATTAGAGTAGCTACAACACTGATCAACTAAATAGGTCAAGTTGAATCCCAATTAGTCAAGGAGGAGGATAACACTTCCAAAAGTTACACCTTATTGACAGAAGTTGAAGATGGTATATACAGGGGGGAAAAAAGGGATGACAGTAAGACTGATTACATTGTTAGAGGCATATTTGTCACAAAATCTAGGCTGCTATTAGATATCTTCAATGAATGGACAAGAATATGTTTCTACAAAAAATGGTAGACAAACTGCAATATGCTTTGCAAAGATGGTTAAAATAAAGTGACTTTAAAGGGGATACATCCAAGTCCCTTAAAATTGATATAGGAATTGAGAGACAAGATGTGAAATAAAACTTAAAAACCTGGAGCCTCTATGAAGTAGTTAGCATTACTGGCCATGAATCTGAGGACATAGGTTTCAGGCATGATTTGGGCTGCTGACACACAGCTTTTCACACACACCTTTATTTATAAATGAGTACCTTATATGTTGACAAAGTTAAAGGTGCAGACCCTCATTGCATGATAGATATTAATTATAAAATGGACTTATAGAACACAGGGTAAAGAACCGAGTGCTGAGGGATGAGTGTTAAAGTGTGGCATTATACCTTGCTTGAATTACACCTTTAAGAAATGTAGTTGTTTTTTACCTTAGAAAACAAACTAGCATCCAAGGTGTTGTAAACTTAAAATGTACAATTTTATAGTAGCAAAACATTTGGAGTAATTTTGAAGATACTTATCAAGACTTTACTACCTCTATAATTTTCAATAGTTGGTCTTTTCCAGAAATGGCTTAAAGGTCTTTTTCCATTGTTTTGTTTAGTTGCTCATGTTTGATGTGGAATATTTCAAATTTCTTTAAGTATTTTATTATATTTTTATTATACTTTGTCGCTGTCTCCCGCGTTTGCGAGGTAGCGCAAGGAAACAGACGAAAGAAATGGCCCAACCCCCCCCATACACATGTATATACATACGTCCACACACGCAAATATACATACCTACACAGCTTTCCATGGTTTACCCCAGACGCTTCACATGCCTTGATTCAATCCACTGACAGCACGTCAACCCCGGTATACCACATCGATCCAATTCACTCTATTCCTTGCCCTCCTTTCACCCTCCTGCATGTTCAGGCCCCGATCACACAAAATCTTTTTCACTTCATCTTTCCACCTCCAATTTGGTCTCCCTCTTCTCCTCGTTCCCTCCACCTTCGACACATATATCCTCTTGGTCAATCTTTCCTCACTCATTCTCTCCATGTGCCCAAACCACTTCAAAACACCCTCTTCTGCTCTCTCAACCACGCTCTTTTTATTTCCACACATCTCTCACCCTTACGTTACTCACTCGATCAAACCACCTCACACCACACATTGTCCTCAAACATCTCATTTCCAGCAAATCCATCCTCCTGCGCACAACACTATCCATAGCCCACGCCTCGCAACCATACAACATTGTTGGAACCACTATTCCTTCAAACATACCCATTTTTGCTTTCCGAGATAATGTTCTCGACTTCCACACATTCTTCAAGGCCCCCAGAATTTTCGCCCCCTCCCCCACCCTATGATCCACTTCCGCTTCCATGGTTCCATCCGCTGCCAGATCCACTCCCAGATATCTAAAACACTTCACTTCCTCCAGTTTTTCTCCATTCAAACTCACCTCCCAATTGACTTGACCCTCAACCCTACTGTACCTATAACCTTGCTCTTATTCACATTTACTCTTAACTTTCTTCTTCCACACACTTTACCAAACTCAGTCACCAGCTTCTGCAGTTTCTCACATGAATCAGCCACCAGCACTGTATCATCAGCGAATCTTTAATCTTTAATCTTTATTTCATACATATCTGCCATTTCCACTAGTGAGGCAACACCAAAAACAAAGAAATGGCCTCATTTGCTCACATCCATTTTCTAGCCCATTATCCATAACCAAGCTCCACAGACCTTTCTGTGGTTTTCCCATGACCACTTCAGGAGCCCTGGTTTAACTCACTGACAGCACATTGTCCCATGTATGCGAAATCACTAATTTGTCCTATCCCTTGCATGCGTCTTACCCTCCTGCTTTTGCAAGTCCCAAACGTTCATAGCATCTTTCACTACATTCTTCCACCTCCTCCTTGGTTTCCCCACTTCCTTGTTCCCTCCACTTCTGACATGCATACTGTCTCAGTCATCCTCTTTATACATCCAAACCATTTCAACACCCTCCTCAGCTCTCTCATAAATACCCATCATACTTCCATGTTAAAACAACTTGCTCTCATATTCCATTTATCATTATGCCTATAGTCATAATAACATAATGAAAATTAAAATTTCAGTCCACAATTCTTGTAGTGAAACTTGTCTCAAATTTGCAGGTGATAAGACGTAACTTATCTGGCGTAGATACAAATGACAAGAATTTTGAGCCTCTTGCTGCTGTCCCCACCTACCCAGGCTCAGAGACTCATGGTGGTGAAGATGTTGCAGTGTATGCAATAGGTAAAATGTTAATCAATAATGTTTTGTTTTACAAACTTCTGGTCTGCAAAAATCTGATATGTAGGATGGATGGTGATGGAACAGCATGAGAGGACTGTTCATTCTTTCACTGTTCACCAGTTTAATAAGTTATTTGTTTCCCATGATGATGTTTATCTACTCAATACTTGAAAATATAAGTTCCAGGATAAAAGCAGCAGTAGTAAAAATTTGGCAAGTGAATAATAGAATGTTTCCCTTTTGAAAATATGCACAGCCATTCAGCCTGCTTTTATCAAGCTTTCATTTTTTTTAATTCTACTATCATTACATTTTTTTGTTTCTTTTACTTTCAACTGAAATTTTACTCATTTTTGTCATGATCATCACATAAAGCATTTTCCTGACCACTAAAACCCATCACAATTTTAATTGTATCTGTGTATGATTTAGATGACAGTCTGTTCATCTTCCAGAATAGGTATATGTTTGAAGTTATTCTGTCATGACAAAAAGAAAATATTATCACTTAAAACTTATCATATCTCCACAGGACCAATGTCTCACCTTTTTCATCGAGTGCATGAGCAAAACTATGTGGCCCATGTGATGGGCTATGCAGCGTGTATTGGTCCATATAAAGACGATTGTGACCGTCCTTTAGAAATACCGCAAAATGTATACAGACATATCAAGAATGTTGGTAAATATTCAAGAAGTAAAGGATGTACTTTATTAGCCAATATAAATTCTGTGGCATTGCTGTGCATCACTGTTATTCTTGTCAGAATGATCAGGTGCTGAGGGTAAATGGGTCTCCATATTTTCATACATTTTCATCACACAGCATTTCCAAAATTAATATCTTTATCAAATATTTTTTTTTTCAAGTTATGAAAATCAATATGTACTTTAACAGAATCATGTTTTAAAATGTTTTACATCCTTTGAATAAAAATAATAAAAATGGCCAGTGTTACCTTGTAAACTAGTATTTGTAGTAAAATTTTTGCTTGAAGTAACTGTTGTCAGATGCTGTTAATAGAAACTCTGGAGTGTAATCCTGTTTAGTTGTATTTATACATAAGATCGAAAATTATTTCTCTTGATGGCCCAACAAGACCTGAAAACGTTAAATTAGCATATTATCCTTATGTAACCCACACAACTTGTTACCAATGCACCTCTCCCTTATAACATTTTGAAGGAAGTTCTTTTCTTGGAATGGTCATGAAAAGTAGGAGAAAATTTATATGTAGGGTATAATAAAGTGCCATTGAACAAAAATGCTGAAGAGTTGGGCTCAGTTTATACAAACTGGTCAGCAGAAAATGTTTCCATAATAACTAATATTTTTGTTTAAACATGATATTCTAATGTTATAGGTGTACAGAACAATCACAGAATAGTATGCTTTGATTATGAAAACATTGGTGTCTTACTTTTGTGCAGTTGAGTGTCAAAAGGTTTCATTACTTCAACTTTTTTCACTTTCTTATTTACGTATTTCTTGTCTCACAAAAGATCCAGTACATATGGCTTCATATTACTTGTAATGAGGTAAAGTAATGATATGGGATAAGGAATTAGTATTGCTTTAAGTATTTTCCCAGAATCTTCCAAGATTAGAATGTCACTTAACCCACAAAATGTGAAACAATGCTTTTTAAAATGCCTGCAGTGTCACTTTGGAGCAGGAATCACTAAAAGTGATGCTTTGCATAGTTCTTTTGATTGGTGTTTCTGATTTTCTGGGTTACAGAACAGCCATTAGCATATCAGTTGCCTCTAGTTTTGCCTACCCTTGATGTTGAAAAGAGTGAATCAGAATTTTTTTTTTGGTAACCTAGGTAGGTCACCAATTCTTGAATGCATGAAGTCAAATAACACTGTGCACTAATTCCTGCATTGTGCTAGAACACTAGATGAAGAACTAGATCTGTGTGATGTTGATATTATTGAGGTTGGGTTTTGGGAAGATAGGTACAGTTACTTATGATGCTTTAAAGGAAACCATTGGAAATTCGCTTGTTACTACATTGGAGTCCTAAGTTATTTGTAGAATGTAATCTGTGATTTTGTATTCTCTTTTATAAATTGGAGTATACAACTAGATACTCTCACTTTGTATTCTCTTTTATAAACTGGACTAAATAATATACAACTAGAAATTCTCACTCAGCATTTTATATGTTTAATTATGACCGACAACAACATTCAATGGATTTTACGAGAGACTAGAAGTATATAGATTCTGTATTTAAGAAATATTTATCATTATTTATCTTAAAAAATTCTCTTAGTTTTATAACCTTTCCAGTGAATGTAATTCAATAACGCATTACTAAAATATTCTAAGTACGTGTAATAACTTTATGTGATCCGAATGTGCAGGTTGTTACTCTGGATTAAGCTGTTGGCTTCTGACTTAAAATAGGCTGTGGTAACCTGGATACTGGCATATGAGTTTCGTTTTCTACACTTTTTGCCAATTTATGATACTGTATTGTGTATGTAAGGCTATAAGCCATTTTGTTTGTAAGGCTTTCCTCTGTCTCAGCATGTGATCATAAAATCAAAATTTTTTTTCTAGCTTTTACATAATATCTATTTACAATATTTTCTTCTTCTGATAGGAGAAAAAAACCTGTTTTCCAAACCACTTTACATTAAACTATCTACTGAAAAATTACAGAATAAAACTTCAATGAAATGAATTCCATCTTCAACTAATAAAAGAGAGGGTTTGAAAAATACCTACAGATGAATACCTTGTCAACGGACATGTTGCGTAATTCAACCTGGATCTCACTCTGGTATTATGGCCACCCATGCATTGCCTTCTTGTCCATCCTAGCAGTATTTCATTTATATATCTGTATTATAAATAATGACAATAAATACAAGCAAATTTATGCAATTTCTTTACATTTGCTATCACTACATGCAAGCACTAGCCTTCCATATTTTATAGCACATGCAAAACCAACATTTGCCTATAAGCCCTTCAGCCCTTATGGGCGAGTGAAGTACACAAGGTGGCATCAGCCTTGGCCTACCTTAGGAACCTTTTCCTGGAAGATGCAGACATCTTTAGAATTCTGCTTATACAAATTGCAAGATATTGGAGCTCAAACCTCCCAAACCAATACACTGTACTGGAAGGCATACAACTTGATGCTTTCCATCTTTCCCTTACTATATAAAAAAAAGAAAGTACAGGAGGATCCCACCTTTCCTGATGTGTCCATTATATTCTGTGCTTACATGGCAATATCTCCTGCTACTCCTTTGTTCTTTTTTCAGGTAATAAGATACATAAACTAAGGGGAAAAGAGTAACTATACAGTAGCTTTCTGACCTTTACTGCTTTCAACTTTCCAAGCATCTTAAAATATTGTTTTGATTACTCTTAATGTCGAATGAAATGAGTCTCTTATATAGTTTTACCCTGAAGATGTGACATATAGAAGACTACACTTAGGTCAGTTTGTAGTGGTGGAGTGTTCCATTCATGTATTTATTTCTCATAAAATTTTTTTCAAGATTCAACAAAGTAAATTGATTAGTTTACATAAATATCTATGTGACCTTTTTTTCATCAGTTTCCTGGCACTACCTCCCAGAAGCAGGGGATGGCGATGCTGTTTCCTGTGGGGAGGGGTGGCACTAGGAATGGATGAAGGTGAGCAAGTAAGAATATGTAACATATTTACATATGTATATGTGTACATGTTGATGTGTATGTGTCTATGTACATATATGCATGCATGTATATATGTGTGTATATGAGTGGATGGGTCTTTCTTCGTGTTTCCTTTCTCCCCTACATATAGGGATAGGAGATAAAGAATACTTCCCATGTATTCCCTGCGCGTTGTAATGGCGACTAAAAGGAAAGGGAGCAGGGGCTGGAAATCCTCCCCTCCTGTTTTTTACTTTTCTGAAAAAAGGAACAGAGAAGGGGGCCAAGTGAGATATTCCCCCTAGGGCTCAGTCCTCTGTTCTTAATGCTAACTTGCTAATGCGAGAAATGGTGAATATGTATGAAAATGGTGATCAAGTATAATAACAAGTATAATATAAAATATATTTATTTCATTTATTATACTTTGTCGCTGTCTCCTAAATTAGTGAGGTAGCGCAAGAGACAAAAGAATGGCCCAACCCATCCACATACACATGTATATACATACACATCCTCACACACACATATACATACCTATACATTTTATAGGTATATATATATTTACTATACTTTGTCACTGTCTCCCGCATAAGTGAGGTAGCGCAAGGAAACAGATGAAAGATTGGCCCAAACCACCCACATACACATGTATATACATACACGTCCACACACACACATATACATACCTATACATTTCAACTTTTTTTTTCATACTATTCGCCATCTCCCACGTTGGCGAGGTAGCACTAAGAACAGAGGGCTGAGCCTTTGAGGGAAATCCTCACTTGGCCCCCTTCTCTGTTCCTCCTTTTGGAAAATCAAAAAAGAGAGGGGAGGATTTCCTGCCCCCCGCTTCCTCCCCTTTTAGTCGCCTTCTACAACACGCAGGGAATACGTGGGAAGTATTCTTTCTCCCCTATCCCCAGGAATAACATTTCAACATATACATATATACATACATACACAGACATATACATATATACAGATGTACATAATTCATACTTGCTGCCTTTATTCATTCCTGTCACCACCCCTGCCATACATGAAATGACAACCCCCCTCTCCCCGCACGCACACGAGGTAACGCTAGGAAAAGACAACAAAGGCCACATTCGTTCACACTCAGTCTCTAGCTGTCATGTATAATGCACCGAAACCACAACTCCCTTTCCACATCCAGGCCCCACAAAACTTTCCATGGTTTACCCCAGACACTTCACATGCCCTGGTTCAATCCACACTGACAGCACGTCGACCCCGATATACCACATCGTTCCAATTCACTCTATTCCTTGCACGCCTTTCACCCTCCTGCATGTTCAGGCCCTGATCGCTCAAAATCTTTTTCACTTCATCCTTCCACCTCCAATTTGGTCTCCCACTTCTTGTTCCCTCCACCTCTGACACATATATTACATATTATATATTGTTTTTTTTCATTGCAAGGAAACAGACAAAAGAATGGCTCAACCCACCCACATCCACATGTATATACATAAACGCCCACTCATGCACATATACATACCTATACATTTCAAAGTAAACATACACAGACATATACATATATACACATGTACATATTCATACTTGCTGCCTTCATCCATTCCCATTGCCACCCTGCCACACACGAATGGCACCCCCCTCCCCTGTGTCTGTGTGAGGTAGCACCAGGAAAAGACAATAAAGCCACATTCATTCACACTCAGTCTCTAGCTGTCATGTGTAATGCACCGAAACCACAGCTCCCTTTCCACATCCAGGCCCCACAAAACTTTCCATGGCTTACCCCAGACGCTTCACATGCCCTGGTTCAATCCAAAGACAGCATCTTGACCCCGGTATACCACATCGTTCCAATTCACCCTATTCCTTGCACACCTTTCATCCTCTTGTATGTTCAGACCCCGATCGCTAAAAATCTTTTTCACTCCATCCTTCCACCTCCAATTTGGTCTCCCACTTATCCTCGTTCCCTCCACCTCTGACACATATATCTTCTTTGTCAATCTTCACTCATTCTCTTCATGTGACCAAACCATTTCAATACACCCTCTTCTGCTCTCTTAACCACACTTTTTATTACCACACATCTCTCTTACCCTCTTCATTACTTAATCAACCAAACCACCTTACACCACATACTATCCTCAAATATCTCATTTCCAACACAATCCACCCTCCTCTGCATAACCCTATCTATAGCCCATGCCTCACAACCATATAATATTGTTGGAGCCACTATTCCTTCAAACATACCCATTTTTTCTCTCTGAGATAACATTCTCGCCTTCCACACATTCTTCAACGCTCCCAATACCTTCGCCCCCTCCCCACCCTGTGACTCACTTCCACTTCCTTGGTTCAATGTGCTGCTAAATCCACTCCCAGATACCTAAAACACTTCACTTCCTCCAGTTTTTCTCCATTCAAACTTACCTCCCAACTCACTTGTCCCTCAACCCTACTGAATCCAATAA
The DNA here is from genome assembly GCF_036320965.1 of Panulirus ornatus. Taxonomy (NCBI): domain Eukaryota; kingdom Metazoa; phylum Arthropoda; class Malacostraca; order Decapoda; family Palinuridae; genus Panulirus; species Panulirus ornatus. The sequence continues at coordinate 10,274,298 of NC_092252.1, read as the reverse complement.
CCTTGCTCTTATTCACATTTACTCTCAAATTTCTTCTTTCACACACTTTACCAAACTCAGTCACCAACTTCTGCAGTTTCTCATCCGAATCAGCCACCAGTGCTGTATCATCAGCGAACAACAACTGACTCACTTCCCAAGCCCTCTCATCCACAACAGCCTGCATACTTGCCCCTCTCTCCAAAACTATTGCATTCACCTCCCTAACAACCCCATCCATAAACAAATTAAACCCTGTGTTGCTCTTTGTAAATTACTTAGAATGTTTCAAGTAAAGACATTTGGTCTAATATTTATGTTATTTTAAGCTCCTGTAATATCACAGTATTTATTAATCATAATCTTGTGGATCTGACACAAAAATTCTAGTATCTGGTGACTTGTGGATAAGATTATTCAAGCTTCAATGACATCAGGAAAGTTTCAAAATGCTAGTTTTGTGAGGCTTTTAGCTTTTGTTATGTTTGCTCTCAAGAGGGCTGTCTAGCAATCACAAGCATTCAAGACCTACACAGTGAATAAAAAACTTTCAATTCCATATCACTTCAATATGCTTGACATGCAATTTTTTGCAATAACACAAGACCCCACCCATCCATTAACCAACAACCAGCCCTCATGTAGAAATAGAAAACACACTTTAAAAACCTATATAGTACTCACAGATACCCTCTCCCTTAACAAACACAACAAGCAAAACATATACACACAGTCGCAACTTGACAAGCACTAAACAACCTCCCTGCCTACCTAGTCTTAAACTTCATTCCGCCACACTCCCAAGATGAATTCAAGTTACACTCTACACTCTGCATTCCGAAAATCATCCCTCAAGGACAAGAAAGAAAAATATCACATGGTGTTATAGTGCTCTTCCAATTTTACTAAATCAATGAAAACAGTGATATTTTTGCATAATCTTAAGTCTTTTATGAACTGAATGATAACCATCATGTCTTTTACTGACTGCCTAAGCTCCTTTAAGAAAAGATAAACCTAATCATAGGCCAAGATACACTTACCACCATCTGACATTTAATTTAAATAAATGCTTGGAAATAGCAGTAAAATTATGTCGCATCTTTTCCTGCTTTTTTCGCCCGTCTTTGGTTAGAAAACTCATCAAGCTTCTTATCTAACTTTCTTTGCATTTGTTTACGCTTGGCTTCACTTGGTTTCTTGGATGGGATACCGCTGCCAGGATACAAAACTCCATTCTTGGTAATCATCTGCAAAATAAATACGATTGTTGGGTTTTTGGCTTTAATGATATAAGGAGATGTATGGTCTATCTTTACTAACCATATGCTACTCTTAGTAGTTATGAAAGAAATACATTGATTGGTCAGCCACTGATAGGTGCCTAAAGACAACTAGCTTATTGCCAAAAAATTTAGTCCACATATGCAGAATTAAATAAAGTGAGAAAACACACCACCTGCATGAGCATGGCTATGCTAATCATGTGAAAATGGACATGTTGACTAGAAACACCCAGTTGCACCATATGGAGATTGTACCAACATTAGGAAAAATAAAAGTGGCAAGAGTGAGGGGAATGCACAATCAATAACTGACTGATTAATGAAAATGAAATACTTTGAGCCCAATGAGGAGCTCTTTTCTGTTCCCTGAGATGCTTCCTTCCATTGCCTCCTTCAAATCCACCAACAGGAGTCTAAAGGGTCACTCTTTCTTACCAAAAAGCTAAAGCTAAATTTCCCTCATGTAGATTTCAAAAGTAAGCAAATCATAGCTGGCTTCCACCAACCACATTCCCCCATCCTGCATAATACTAGTGGTAATAAACAAGAAAAGAGAATTGGATACTGTCCTATGACACATTCTCTCATAAACGTTACTCATATCACCCTCTGCAACAATGACAAAGATTGGTAAGCCAACTTTACAGCCGGCTGTAATCCCAGAGTTACTTAAAGCTCCTTCACTTCTAAAACCCATAAACTTTATAATAGAGTTCCCCAGAGAGCAGTTCTTTCTCCAATTATCTTCATTCTCTTCCTACATGACTTCCCAATACCTCTGGCAAACCACAATAAGAAGGTCCTCTCACATGCTGACAGCCTCATAATCTCATCACAACATCCTGACACCATGTAAAAACAACAAACGTGCAGCACTACGCTACACAAATAGAAGAATGACTTACTCAGAACAGAATGTCTGCATCTCCATATGTCTTCATTCACCCTTTTAACCCCAGACAAAAACAAACACAATGTGCATCCTTTAATCACCTGAAACTCTTTGCAATAACACAAGACCCTACTCATCCAAATTGCCCTATAACTAATCTCTAACCCTTAAGTAAAAATTAAAATTCCAACCCTGCCTCAAACTCAAGCAAAGAATACTCACAAATCCCCCCTCCAATTCTCAACAACCATAACACTAACAATCCATATACACTCCAAAATGACCTGACAAGCACTAAGCAATTACCCTACCAACTCAATCGTAAATGCAATTCCACCAGACATGCACTCATCTGAAACCACACTACACATACATTAGTCAAACTTTTGTATCTTTGCTCTGGACATCACTGATCACTGCAACACTACAAACATCAGTTTACATATTTCGAGACCCTTTATGCCTATGATGCAACTTCCACAATGAAGACAATGAACACCTGATCAATTGCTCTGGACTCTACAAATAGATTCATATACAACATCACTACAGTTTATAACTGATGGTTTGGGGTGAATGTGACCATCTCCTTGAATGCTGCAGAAGTTCCATAAAGATTGAGGGAGCTCCTTGGGAAAGAAGTTGTCTGTGTGTAAAGGTTTTGGATATAAACCAGACCAACTATGGCTAGCAGTATTATCTAGGTTAAACAGGGTATTATGATTTCACTCCTATTACTTTATTCAGAGACTTTAAGTGGTTCATTTGTGCATCTATTACGTGAAATGGCTGACCTAGCAGACCAAAGCCAAAAGTCAGCATGAATGAAAAAAACCTGTGGCTACTTAAAGTATCTATAAGTGTCTATATGTGAAAACATTATCACACCGACTTCTCTTTATCTTATTCATGAGACAGTGTACTGGACTTCATATTTTTTGTTTTATGTCATATAATGAAAAGCGTTTCTATAAATAAAATGTACAACTGAATGTTGATTGCATCAATTTAAACTTACCATCCTTGCATGCTGACGAGCCAAATCACCACACCCATGTACTTCGGCCATATGATGTGCTAAACAAAATGTGTTGCGGCAAAAGGGACAGAGTTGGAATATCACAGTTGTAGGTGATTTACAATGGGGCTGGGAACATGTGCTGTTCTCCTGGAACAAAGAAAAATTCTGTAAGGACATTGCAAGAATGCTTATCAGTAAATTACTGCTTTTGAGAAGTAAAAGAAAACCAGAAATGAGTAAATAATAAGAGAGGATGATGCAATGATCTGTTCAAAAGAAATAAGCATAGAAAATACTAGTAAAAATATACAGCTAATTTATTCATATACTTGGAGCAGATCATTAATTTGAGACCAAATAATCAAACTGAAGATGACAGATAAATGTAGAAACAAAGAAGAAAATACACATATGAGGAAATAACACAAAACTCCACAGTGTCTTCAAAGTGAAGAACACTAACCCAGCATTAGAAAGAAAGGAAGAGGGCAGACACCATGAAAAATATCAAGATTCTTTAGTGTGATTATAAGCAAGAAGCAGTGAAAAGTTGTTATTGAGGATGTAAGGCATGTATATGAGTAGGAAGAGAGGAAAGTGATTGGTTCTCAGTGAATGTTGGTTTGCAGCAGGGGTGTGTGATGTCTCCATGGTTGTTTAATTTGTACATGGATGGGGTTGTTAGGGAGGTGAATGCAAGAGTTTTGGAGAGAGGTGCAAGTATGCAGTCTGTTTTGGATGAGAGGGCTTGGGAAGTGAGTCAGTTGTTTTCTGATGATACAGCGCTGGTGGTCGATTAGGGTGAGAAACTGCAGAAGCTGATGACTGAGTTTGGTAAAGTGTATGAAAGAAGAAAGCTGAGAGTAAATGTGAATAAGAGCAAGGTTATTAGGTACAGTAGAGCTGAGGGACAAGTCAATTGGGAGATAGGTTTGAAAGGAGAAAAACTGGAGGAAGTGAAGTGTCTTAGAAACCTGGGAGTAGATTTGGCAGTGGATGGAACCATGGAAGCGAAAGTGAGTCACAGGGTGGGGAAGGGGGCGAAAGTTCTGGGACCTGTTGAAAAAAGGAAGGCGAGAACATTGTCTCGGAGCAAAAATGGGTATGTTTGAAGGAATAGCGGTTCCAACAATGTTATAAGGTTGCGAGGCGTGGGCTATAGATAGGGTTGTGTGGAGGAGGATGGATATGTTGAAAATGAGATGTCTGAGGACAATATGTGGTGTGAGATAGTTTGATCGAGTAAGTAATGAAAGGGTAAGAGAAATGTGTAGTAATAAAAAGAGTGTGGTTGAGAGAGCAGAAGAGGGTTTTGAAATGGTTTGGTCACAAGGAGAGAATGAGTGAGGAAAGATTGACAAAGAAGATATATGTGTCAGAGGTGGAGGGAACAAGAAGTGTGAGACCAAATTGGAGGTGGAAGGATGGAGTGAAAAAGACTTTGAGCGATCAGGGCCTGAACATGCAGGAGGGTGAAAGGCGGGCAAGGAATTGAGTGAACTGGAACAATGTGGTACACCGGGGTCGATGTGCTGTCAATGGATTGAACCAGGGCATGTGAAGCGTCTGGGGTAAACCATGGAAAGTTTTGTGGGGCCTGGATGTGGAAAGAGAGCTGTGGTTTTGGTGCATTATACATGACAGATGGAGACTGAGTGTGAATGAATGTGGTCTTTGTTGAATTTTTCTAACACTACCTCGTGCAGGGGAAGGGGGTTGTAATTTCATGTGTGGCGGGTGGCGACAGAAATTAATAAAGGCAGCAAGTATGAATTATGTACATGTGTATATATGTATATTTCTGTGTATGTATATATATGTATATGTGGAAACGTATAGGTAGGTATATGTGTGTGTGTGGTCATGTATGTATATACGTGTGTATGTGGGTGGGTTGGGCCATTCTTTCATTTGTTTCCTTGCGCTACCTTGCTAATGCAGGAGACAGCGACAAAGTATAATAAATAAAATAAATAAATATATAAGCAAGATATCAAAAGTTCAATTAAGCTTGAACTGAAGGAGAGCAAATGTACTCATTTCTCAGAAGGGATATGTAAGAACTGCATTTAACTACTCCTCAGTAATCCAGAGATATGTAATTAACGTATAAGAAATTACAAAGACACATGGATGATGCACAGAGATGAGGATAAAAGCAAACAATGTATAACTCCACTATACTTTGAAATGATAATCATAAATACTGCTGAGGATTACATACAAACTCACAACATTTTGCTAATTGATATCAATCTTGCTATAAGGAAAAGGAGGATAGGGGAGTGCACAAAAAAGGAGATACAGGGTAACCTAGTTACCACTATATCCTGAAAAATCATGAGAAGAAACTTAAAAACACATTATACTCTTACAAAATTAAAGGGATACAAGCACAAGTATGGAAAATAAAAAAAATCCATGATCTGCCTTTGTTTTGCCATGGTGAAGTGTTAAGTTTATGAAAGTTACACTTGGGGCAAAAAGCACCTAAAAGCATATTATATTCTTATGAAATAAAAGATAAGCATGCAGGAGTATGAAAACTGAAAATATGAATTCTTTATCAGCCTTTGTTTTGCCACAGTGGATTGATGAAGTTTAAGAATGCATTTATGAATGCTACACTTACATGTAATTCAAAAGTGCAGAGAAATCTTGTCCCAGGTTATGTATATTGAAATCTAAGAGTAAATGGTCATAATGTGGCTCTGAGATAATCGTGCTGGTAAGAAAGTATGGTACTTTATCTTCTTTAAAGTGTGTAATCATAAGTCTGTATTCATTACTACATGTAAAACAGGCTAATCTAGCCTGAAACAGCAGTTTAAATCAAGATTACCAAAGCCTTTGATAATTGTGAACACATGCATTACATCATCTCTTAAACTTCCCTTTTCAAAGAAAGGTCATCTAAACAGTTTGCACAGGATTTGTTTTTCAAACCCGGAAACATCTTGGTGGCTTGATGCTCACTCCCTATTCTATCCACATTTCTTTTCAAGTAAGGTAACAAAATGAACACAATATTTAAGATGTGGATACATCAGCAAACTGTCAGTGAATACATTTTCTCAGACTTGACTTAGAATGGTGTATCTACGAAGCCTTAAATTTTGCCTCTTTGAGTCCTACTGGTGTAAATGGGCTCTGCCATCAAGTGGTAACACCACAAGTGAGAAGCCATTTCCAACAAAGCTGTATTATAATCAGTGGAGAGAAAAGAGTACAGCATTGATGAGGACCACCCGCTAAAGGAGCTGCAGGAGCCCCATAAAAGGGGTCCCAGGGTTATATAATAATTTTGATAATAATAAGTCCTTTTAATCACTGTTTACTTAATTGGGCCATTATCTACAGTTTGCAATTTCATTGTCACAACTGACATGAAAAAGTCTGAACTTAATGACATCAAGATTCATTTGCTATTTGTAAGCCCAACTTATCAATTTGTCTGTACCATCTTGCAACTGGACATTTGTTTTCTGTTTTAGCTATTATTTTTGAAGGGAAGAGAAGTGGGTGCGTAGACAAGATTTCTCCACCCAGACTAGTAATGGAAAAAGTTCTAGATAGAATTAAGACATCACCTGAAACATTTGTGGATTCCAGGAAGGCATGTGACAATAATGTTAACAGGAAGACTCTATGGGAAGTTCTGACTACAGCCTATAATGTGCACAGGTGAACTAAGAGTACTGAGAAAAACCATTTACAGTATGATGAAAGTGTGAGAGGAAACACTGGTATGAGTGAATGGTTTCAAACAAATAAGGGTGGATGTCATGGATCCTATAATTCTTGGAAAGCTTATGAACCTGCTGATCATATAGATGATAGATAAAATGAAAGGGGTGAATTCTCATAGCCTCAACCCACCATATGAGTAAAACATTGTTTTAACGCTCTACCATGCTCAATCTCACTCAGACAAAAGTGTTTTAGGCAAGACATAATGTCCATGTTTTGAATCAGTCAGTTAAATAAATCAACTTCTTTGCTACTATCAGACTATAATACTGCAACAGTTTACAAAAATCAGCCACAGATAAAAATGTCTTACAAAATTTTCAGTAAGACATGTAAGTACTGCCCTTCTTGGCTCACACTGCAACATTTTTAAACAGATATATTCTTATAATTTCCGATTACCTTAGTAAATTGTGCAATTATACTGTCAAAATCTTCCTCCTTTCCATCATCATCTTTATGGGCATTTCCTTTCTTGGGATTCTTCTTCTTCACACTTTTTTGCTTGACCTGTTCAAAGATATTATAAAATTAAATCTAAGGATGGAATTAACTACACTGAAACTTTAATACATGTAATGAATAATTTCAAATGCATCTGTAACACCTAAATACCTTTACTACTATTACTGAGGCAGTACACCAGTCTGCTTTGGTCACCCATGGGAGATAATAAACATCACCACTGCTACTATTACTATTTATGATAATGATATATTTTTTTCATACATTTCGCCATTTCCCGCATTAGCAAGGTAGCATTAAGAAAAGAGGACTAAGCCTGAGAGAGAAATTCCTCGTTTGGCCCCCTTCCCTGTTCCCTCTCTTGTAAAAGTAAAAATAGGAAGGGAGGATCCCCCCCCCCCCGCCTTTAGTCGCCTTCTACAACATGCAGGGAATACGTGGGAAGTAGTTTTTCTCCCCTATGCCCAGGGATAAACAATAATAATAATAATAATAATAATAATAATAATAATAGAGTGAATTGGATCGATGTGGTATACCGGGGTAGACGTGCTGTCAATGGATTGAATCAGGGCATGTGAAGCGTCTGGGGTAAACCATGGAAAGTTCTGTGGGGCCTGGATGTGGAAAGGGAGCTGTGGTTTTGGGCATTATTACATGACAGCTAGAGACTGAGTGCAAATGAATGGGGCCTTTGTTGTCTTTTCCTAGCGCTACCTTGCACACATGAGGGGGGAGGAGGATGTTACTCCATGTGTGGCGAGGTGGCGATGAGAATGAATAAAGGCAGTGTGAATTGTGTGCATGTGTATATATGTATGTGTCTGTGTGTGTATATATATGTGTACATTGAGATGTATGGGTATGTATATTTGCATGTGTGGACGTGTATGTAAATACATGTGTATGGGGGTGGGCTGGGCCATTTCTTTCGTCTGTTTCCTTGCGCTACCTCGCAAACGTGGGAGACAGCGACAAAGCAAAATAAAAAAAATATAATAATAATAATAATAATAATAATAATAATAAGAAGAAGAAGAAGAAGAAGAAGAAGACGAAGAAGAAGAAGAAGAAAATATATATAACAATAATATTATAATATTTTTTTTCACACTTCATTGCCATTATCCACAGCTCCCTATCCTCAACCAGAAACCACAGAACTTTCCATGGTTTACCCTGGCTGCTTCACATGCCCTCATTTGGTCCACTGACAACACACTGAACCCTGTAAACCACAATGTTCCCATTCACTCTATACTGTATGCACCTTTCACCCTTATGCATGTTCAGGCCCTGATCACTCAAAATCTTTTTCACTCTTTCTATGTCCAATTTGCTTTCCCCCCTTTCCTTCTTCCTTCCAGTTCTGACACACATATCCTCTTTGTTCACTTTTCCTCACTCATTCTCTCCACATGTCCAAACCTTTTCAACACATCCTCTTCAGTTCTCTCAACTACACTTTTTATTACCACACCTCTTACTTATTGATCAAACCATCTCACACCACATATTGTCCACAAACATCTTATTTCCAACATCTCCAACCTCCTCCACACAAAATAATTAGCGTTATACTACTACTACTACTACTACTACTACTACTACTACTACTACTACTAATAACAATAATAATACTGTAATAAGAATCTATTTTTGATACACAGACGCCACTCCCATCTTAGTGAAGTTGTGTCAGGAATGAATGAACTATGGCCTCATTAGCACACATTCACTCTTGCTGTTATGAATACTGTCATGAAACCTGAGCATACCATCCAAAGAAAAGCCCCACAAACTATTTCATGGTTTACCTTAGCTGCACCACATGCCCTTGTCCAACCCAATGATAGCACATCAATCCTATATATCACATTAATCCTCTTCGTTCTATCCTGCGCATGCATCTCATCCTTGTAAATGCTCAGGCCCCAATACCCTAAAGCCTGCTTTACTCCATTCTTCCATATCCTTAACGGTCTCCCCTTACCCATTCCTCCCTCCACTTACAATACATTGAGCCTCATGGTCAGTTTTTCTTCACTTATTCTCTCCATATATTCAAAACATTTCAGCCTAAAGTGGTCACCTTTGTAAATCAAACTGTGCTTAATGCCATACCTCTGTATTACACTGTTACACAGTCACTTTATAAATAATCAAAACACCTAACACAATCTATTGTCCACAGGCACTTCATTTCCAATGTAATCTTCCTTTCTCATGCTTCAAGGGCCAAGACTCTTTCCCTTTACACTTGAGCAATGTGTCACTCAAAGCCATAAAATCTATGTTGTTCCTTTCTTCAAATATACTACATATCACTCCCTTCTCATCTTGATTACATCCACACACATTAAGACACCCAATCCTGAGACTTATCATTATCAATAAAAATAATAACAATGATAATAATACATCTAAAGTTCCCTTGATGAATTTGAAAGCATAACTTACATTTCTGCTTTTCTCCTCTTGTTCTCCACGCAGTTTCCTCCCACACTGTGCACTATGAATGGTATAGTTTTGTTGAATAATGTCCTTCCCACAACTGCAGCAGTGTTTTGTCAAGGAATCTTTCAAAGTCTTTGAGTCCTTTTCTTTATGTTTTGTACAGTTAGTAGTACAACCATCTTTGCAGTTACAGACTGGAACAACTACTTCCTCATACTTTCCTCCAATGTAACGTGTGTAAACAATTTTTCTTTTGCCATCTAATGACTGACATTTTGGTACAGCCCCATTCTGGATGCTATTTTCTTTGCTTGTTTCTTTTAGGTGAGTTGTCCCATGCTCTGAAATATCTCCCTCTATTATCTTTGATACAGCCCCATTCTGAACGCTATTTTCTGTGCTTGTTTCTTTTAGGTGAGTTGTCCCACGCTCTGAAATATCTCCCTCTATTATCTTTGAAGCCTGTTTACCATTATTTTTAGTAATCTGTTGTGCTGTAGCTGCACTCTTCTTCTGAACAATTATGTGACGGTTCTTACCTTCCCCAAGACTCTCATGCTGAAGATCAAACTCCTTGCATATTTCATGAATCACTCTTCTTTCATAAGCATTCAACTTGGATGAGAATGCATAACTTTGTTTAGAGGACTTGAGAAAACTGTCAATAACAGCTTCAAATTCTTTTCTCTGTGCATCACTTTCTTCTTCAGTATGTGTCTCGTCTTTCTCTTGTTCAAAGTTTTCTTGGATGATGCCAATCTTTTTCAGAACAATATGTCTCTCTTTACCCTCACCCTGACTCTCATGCTGTAGGCCATGCTCCTCACAGATTTCATGAATCAAGTGTCTCTCAAAAGAGTTCAAATTGGGAGAAAACTCAAATGTCTGGTCCGAGGACTTAAGGAAACACATGACAATGGCTTCATATTCCTTCTTCCGTTTCATATTCTCTTCCTCACTGGGCAGTTCGGCTTTTCTCTTTTCATTTTTAACCGTATTCTTTCCCATAATTTTTGACTCTGTCGTTTGCTTTGGCTTCTCTTTTTTGTCAGATTTTGACTTCCACACAATACATTCTGGTGTCTCCACTTCAGTTGTCTCCAATTCTAAAATGGAAAAAAGTGTGGGGAATGAGACCCTATTATCTTCCCCATAGTATTTATGATCATAATTCTAACCTCTCTATGTTCACAAGAAGAGAAGATGAAGAAAAATATGATAGAAAGGAGTTATAATCATACAATAAGTGTGACAGCACTTAATCATAATAATTAGTTATAATTACTGCTACATTTGATTAACTCCCCACACACTCATGCACCTTACATGAAGGTCTGCCAACAAAAATGTCACAGAGTAAAAAGTATTCACTGTGGGTAGAAGGAATAAGGCAGTCATGAATAAAACTAGCATAGATGAAAAGTCTGTGTTCAAATATCTCCCATTTCCATTAATCATGTGCACTCTAATGAACCTTGGAAACAACATTTGCATTACCATAAATTACTCTCATTCCTCATAATGGTCAAAATGTTGCATCATAACAGAAAAAATGCCAAAAATGAGACATCAATATTTCTTTTCTATACATTCACCATTTCCAGCATTAGCAAGGTAGCATCAGGGACAAACGAAGAAATTGCCTTGTTCACACACATCCAGTGGCTCTCTAGCTGTCATATATAATGTAAAGAAACCACAGCCACCTAATCACAAACAGGGCCCCTCAGACCTTCCTGTGGTTTCCTTCAATTACTTCACATGCCCTGTTTCAGTCTAATGACCACATTGTCTCCCATAAATCACAGTGACCCAATTCACTCTATCCCTTGTACACCTCGCACCTTGCTAAATGTCATGGCCTAGGGCCTTTAAAGCATCTTTAACTCCATCCTTCAACCTCCTCCTGAGTTTTTCCCTTTCCCTTGTTCCCTCCACTTCTGACCCATTTAGTCATCTTTCCCTCACTCATCTTTTCCATATGGCCTAACCATTTCTGCATACCCTCTTCAGCTCTCTCATACATAATCCTCTCACTATCGCACTTCCCTCTTAACCTATCATTTATCTGATCAACGCTCCTTAAACCACATATTGTCCTCAAACACCTCATTTGCAAATCATTCATCCTATCCTTTACATTTCTATCTAAGGCCCACACCTCACTTCCACATGGGACTCCTATACCTACTGTACCATCAAAGAGACCCATCTTTACCTGAAAAGAAAGTAACTTCTCTTTCCACACATTACTTAATGCACCTAAGACCTTTGATCCTTCACCCACCCTAGGGCTCATTTCAGCTTCCTGGTTCCATTCACTGCCATACGCACTCCCAGGTATCTTAAACATTCCAATTTCTCCAAGTTCTCCTCATTCAAATTCACACTCAAAATAACTTCTCTCTTTTCACTGCTAAACCTAACACCTTGCTTTGTCCTTAAAGACAGTGACCTCTCTTTCTACATTCCTCAGTACACTAAAGACCCCACTCCACCCACCGACCCTATGGATCATTTCAGCTCCGTGGTTCCATTAACTGTCAACTTCCTGGGCCATGTCAATGTCAACACACAATCCCGGACAGTAAAATCTCGAACAATGTCTTCAAGTATTAAAGATAATTCTCAGACCAAACACACTCTCACTATGTATATGAGCCCATCCTCAAAACTACACAAGTTCTTTTCTACCATCATTATAAATTTTCATGGATCTTTTTAGGAGAAATACAAAATCAAATATGTGACTGCAGTAGAAATATTTCTTTGTGAAACAATATTACTGCACATGAAGTAAACCTCCAATTCAAACGTTTCTTCATTCACAATGGGCAGTGAACCATTGCCCTGGGGAGTTAAATTTGTACAATAAGAAATTCTCACATATCATATATATATATATATATATATATATATATATATATATATATAAATGGGGATAGGGGAGAAAGAATACTTCCCACGTATTCCCTGTGTGTCGTAGAAGGCGACTAAAAGGGGAGGGAGCGGGTGGCTGGAAATCCTCCCCCCTCCTTTTTTTTTTAATTTTCCAAAAGAAGGAACAGAGAAGGGGGCCGGGTGAGGATTTTCCCTCTGAGGCCCGGTCCTCTGTTCTTGACGCTACCTCTCAAACACGGGAAATGGCGAATCGTATAAAAAAAATATATATATATATATATATCTTTCAAACTATTCGCCATTTCCCGCATTAGCGAGGTAGCGTTAAGAACAGAGGACTGGGCCTTTGAGGGAATACCCTCACATGGCCCAATTCTCTGTTCCTTCTTTTGGAAAATTAAAAAAAACGAGAGGGGAGGATTTCCAGCCCCCGGCTCCCTCCCCTTTTAGTCGCCTTCTACGACACGCAGGGAATACATGGGAAGTATTCTTTCTCCCCTATCCCCAGGGAATATATATATATATATATATATATATATATATATATATATATATATATACTATCCCTGGGGATAGGGGAGAAAGAATACTTCCCACGTATTCCCTGCGTGTCGTAGAAGGCGACTAAAAGGGAAGGGAGCAGGGGCTGGAAATCCTCCCATCTTTTTTTTTTTTTCCCAAAGAAGGAACAGAGAAGGGGGCCAGATGAGGATGTACCCTCAAGGGCCCAGTCCTCTGTTCTTAATGCTACCTCGCTAACTCGGGAAATGGCGAATAGTATGAAAGAGAAAGATATATATATATGTATGTGTGTGTGTGTGTGCATATGAGTGAATAAGACATTCTTCGTCTGTTTCCTGGCACTATCTCGCTGACACGAGAAACAGCGATTAAGTATAATAATAATACTAATACTGATACTGATAATAATAATATATACATATATATATTATTATCATTATCATACATAATTGCTGTTTCCTGCGTCTACGATGCAGTGGCAGGAAACAAACGGAAAATGGCCCATCCACTCATACACACATAAATGCCCATTAATGCACATATACATACATATACATATCAATATATACATACACACACAGATTTATACATATACACACATGCACATATTTATACTTGCTAGCCTTCATCCATTCCTGTCGCTATCCCACCCCACAGGAAACAGCAAATTTCTGCGTACATGACATCAAAATACTCTTCCTCTTACCATGCCTGTATTCATATGCTGCTTTGATGTGACCATGTTCTGACATGTAATTAACAAAATTCTTAAGGAATGCGTGCCTGCCAACAGTGTCTGAGTCACACACAACAGTTAGGTGGCGCCTTGCTCGTGTCACAGCCACATTCAAACGTCGATCTTCACTCAGAAATCCAACATTACCTGAAATTAAGTGACCAAAGATAATATCAGCCAAATCACACATATCATCCACACCATTCTCTTCAACTCTTTTGAGTTCACCAACAGTGAAATGAAAAATAATTTAAAATACAACAATATAAATGTGAGATTATTCATATGTTGGGTATGGCTGTGTCAATCTAAAATGCCTTTCCAATTACTTAAATTTACTTAAAGACAGCTTAAATGCACCACTGCACTTCGACTCAAATAAAAATGCTTGTAATTTCTATTTATGATGAGAAACTTTTCTCACCTTGAGTTATATTATCTCAAAAGAAAAAGAATAAAAATGAAAATATTTGATCTCATTATACTTTTATACAGATACTTAGCTTACAGTTTCTTGACTGAATTATTCAAGCACTTATCAAGCCTTTATCATCCAGACCCAAATCCTATTTCATAATACCCAGACATTCATCCTAAATTGTCCTAGATACTCAGTCACTACAACAAGAATATTTTCATCATCCATGCACTGACGCCATTTGTCTTCACTACTCACAATTTTGTCCCTATCTAAAATTACTCAAATCTGATTCCTTGATCTACTTTGTATACTGATACAGATAAGAATGATTAGAAAACAAAGATCTCTATATCATTGAAAACAATTCACACAAACTTTACTTCAGGGTGTGACGTAGACAAAACTAGCACCTCTTCTTCCTTGTACCCTGCATTCCACCCCATCCCTCCCCACCAATACCTGGAGCCCTCATCACCATGTTTTCTGGTAAGTTTTCATTAAATAATGCCTATACTAAAAGATAAGAACATATGGTACGTTGTTCTTAGGCTAAGTTGTTGCTGGTATATTCCATACTTAAGAGTTACATATAGAAAATTTGTGCTCAGGAATGTAGTCCCCTTAAATGATGGGTTTCAATTGTTTGTTTAAAGACATGCATTGCAACATGTTTTACAGACAGGTGATTCTGGCACTAATTAGGAGCCCCTTTATAATGATTGGCTGTTAATGCATCTAAGGTATCGACTTGTATACAGAAATAAAAAAACAACAATTTCTGACAACTACACAAACAACGCAAAGAAGCCAGAATCATCACAACCTCTTGCTCTACAGTTCATTACCTTCTTTGTTTGAACGAACAAGAGATATAATAACTGCTTCCTTCTCTCGACCTTGAAATCCATCAACTGACCGGACCTCTACACCAGGATGATCAATCTTAAGTAGACTGCGGATTAATTCCACCTGAAAACAAACATAAACAATGACTGACTATACAATAACAACATATTACATCTTATGAAAAAAGAAAGACTTTTAGTTGATACAAACAACTGTAAAGAAATGTCAGAAAAATTTGTCACTTTACAATATTCAGGGTATAGACATTTTCAGAACTCATACCAGGAGGCCTTATCATGAAAGCAGCACAACTCTTAAACATGAGGATGAATATGCTGATCAGCATATTTACAAAGTTAAATGTTTGCACATCCATTACACCTATCACTGTTTAATGAAAGTTTCCACAATGCAATTGTGCCAGATTCAGACATTCCTTGAGAGCTCAGTTTATGCATACCATAATAACCATGAACCCTTTAAGCTGTCCTCACATATCTAAGTTGCTTGGCAGAGAGGCCTCAGAGAGATCAATGATCCATGTTTTCATGCTAGTAATCAAATTTCAAATGATCTATGGTGGTGTAGCTAATGTCTATGGCATCCTCATAAAAAAAAATCATAAATGAGTTCTTCCAACACCTTCCAGCTGTGATACTATACTGAATGTATAGACATAGATGACAGAGCTAGTAAACTACAAACGGATGTAATGAATTTCTTAAAATATTCTGTTGTTAGGAGAATGGGCAATATAGGGAATAAGGGTACTGAATGAATGCAGTATAAAAAATAAGGAAGAGATATTCTTTAAATATGAAATACTTAATTGATATGAACATGAGACAAAAAAAAAAAAAAATGCCACTCACGTAAAAGTAGATCGAGTAAAATAAATGAGGATGGATAAATGTGAATATTAAAGTCAAGATGAAATAACAAAATGAGAAAGGTGCCTTAATTGATAAACTGGTAAAAATCTTCAAATATCACATATAAACAGGGCACTGCATTAGCTATCCTGTTGTACTGTGAGACAAGACATTCAGGATACTGAAAGAGAAAAAATATGACTTAAAAAACCCAAGTTTCTCTAATTCTCTAATTCAAAAGTTTTTCTCTACAATATACCTGCAAGTTATAGGGGGTGATAACAGCAATATCCTTCTCTGGTACACCTGCAACTACGAGAGCCTTAACCTGACAACTGACTATGATGGCTTCGTTCACATTCCCTTTACTCTGGTCTTCAGAAGTTTCCAGCTCCCAACAGTCACATCCAGCTGTGTCAATCAGCACTATCGCACTTTCTGGAAATACACATAACAATAATTAACAAAAAACATATCCCTGATCAGTTACTACTCTTTAATACTCACAACTTTGGTTTTATTTCTGACAAGCATAACAAAGGACAGTTATGGTTACTAAAAAATGAGTACCAAAAGAAAAGGGTTGGTTTTGAATGTAAACAACCCATTCGTCTAACCAAAACAGAGCAATGTGTGCATTAAAAAGAAAAGACTTGCTCTCACTGGGCTTAAGTAAAACACCATTGTGCCCTCTAACATAGAAATTCACTGGATTTCATATTTGACCACTATATCTACAAAGCTAGGCAATGCTTATTCATGGACAGCCAACAAACTGACCAAGACAGTGAAATCACTGGCACAAAGTGCAGGTGGGATGTTTCATTTTCACTGTTCACTCTTCACCAAAATTTTTGTTTGTTAATGAACCATTTAAAGAAATGGTGTTTAGAAAAGGATGGGATGCGTGGGATAGGAAAACGAATGAAGGTTTAATGGCTCTGCCTTCAATAAAGAAGTTCATATGCTTCAAAGCCTACATTTTTCACCTCTGATCAAAGTCGTATTTGCTGAAAGAACAACCACATGATTGCTGAAGAACCATAGGAATAACATGAAAACTAGAAAAGAATCTTATCCTTAACGACAATTTGGCCTTTGACCTGGATTGCCTAGTGCCATAAATGGGTAGTTCGCTAAATCTATACAAAGGTCTCCTTTAACGTGACTGAATTCTAAAAGGCTGGTAAGAGGCCAGGCCATCATACTCAAAGTTACAATGTTCGCACATGAGGTCTTGCTGTCGACTTCAAATCTGGTGACTAGATTTTATTACAAATTATCGTTACAGTACGAAAACATGGAATACTCAGCATCCGTCTCCCACTTATCAAGGAGGAATTCTACTGCATGAAAAGGTGAAGGTTGAGAACATAACGCTGCAACCATGAAGGTCATTGCCATTATATAAGTCATCCACTCACGTAAAGAAATCATCAAAAGCTCAAGTGTTGTCTAATATCAATTTCATCTGACTTTTTATCCTTAACTGAACTTGCAATATTTACCTAAAAAAAGTTAGAAAAGTCTATTAAATGAAGAACGACATCCACGGATGTATATTGGGGTACATACCGTGTACTCAGTTCCAAAGCCACTCTTCTATCCTTTTTTTCTTCTTCTTTACATGGTATGTTAAATGCTCCTTGGAACCTGTATCAAATTGTAGTTTGTTACATCAATACAGGCCATCTTCTATTTCAATGAAATTATTCTTTTCCCTAAAATCTACTCAAATCCTCTCCCTTACCCTTTCCCCTTCTAAGAGTGTACTTAACTCCTTATAAACATTTCCACTACTGTCGATATCGAATTAATGTTGACCCCCAATTAATAGAAAACATGGCATTTACTCTTAGGGGTTGCTAGTACAACAGACCTTGTCTGGGGGCGGCATTATGACTATCCCGGGGGAAGGAGGTGGGGGTGGGGATGATGTGGACAGGTGGTTAGGTTAGTGGAGAGGTTCACCTGGTATATTCAGTATGTGAGTAGGCGCCGTGAGATAAGGACAACCCTCGAACTCTCCACATCTTTTGACACGCATGAACTGTTCAACAGGTTGTGCCTTAACAATCTATTTCACGGTAAGACCTATTTACTACTTTATGTACAATGTGTTAAGGCATACCCACTTTTCTAAACTTAATATGATGTCCGTTTTTTTTTTTTTCAAAACATCAGCATCGAATAAGAGAAGTACACTTAACAGCTCTAAATCAGATAGTGTAGTTTCATGGTAACAGCCCAGAACTGTTACGTAACCCACGCAGTAATCGCGCATTTTCTATATTCGCCTATTCTCGAGCATGCCTTACTTCGCATGACTTTCTCATTCTATCTTCCGTATATAAACTCTACTGACTATTTTTCATGCGTGTAAGCTAATCAAGTAGGGCAGTAGATTCACATATGACCAAGATAAGAATCTTCATTGATTTCCTATTTAACTAAGTCCATTAACAATGTATAAAATTAAAAAAAAAAAAATTACTCGTTGAAAAATAACTAAAAATTCTAAACAATGAAAGGTCTGAATTACGGTGTTATTAAGTAGATGGTTTTCAAAGCATTTATACATCTTCACTTTGGCATTTTCATGAGAACTACCACTTAAATACTCCAAAGAAGCATGTATGTATGTGATCATATACAAAAAGGAAAGTTTAGGCTTGTGGGGGTCTCATCTTTTTCATCATACGAAACTCTAAATGTCTGTATCTAGTTCCTTGCTTGGTTTGTTCCAGTTATCCAAAACTCTGGTACTATGAGGAGTATATCTTTACATTTTAGGTAACTTGATTTCCTGCTATGTTCTCTCGTCGTTCTATCAGATTTTGATGTTCTATATCATCTTTATCAAATGACTTAAAACTTGTCGTAATTTATCCCCCCTTCATAGATTTCTACCGTAAGTAATTCTACGGCTGCTAGCCTTTCCCTGTAACTCTGTATCTTTACTTCTGGTATAATCACAGGTGCCCTGGGCCTTGACCAAGTTTTGATGTGTTTAGCCAGATAATATAAAGCTGGTGCTGAATATTTTTCTGGGTGTACTGTACTGAAAATGGTTTTCTGAACATGCGCCCAATATTCACATGTTGTTTTAAAGTTGAATAGTAAATAATCTATCTCCTTCCCAGTCCTGTGAATTTGGGGGACGCACTTGTTACTGTGTCAAGCCCCCAAAGCCTTTCATGATTCCTTCTTCATGTCTCCAGGAATAATATGACACGCATAATCAAGAGCCTCTTACGACTCAGTTCCAACCTCATGCGTACAGTAATCATGAATCGAGGGAAATACAGCAAATCTCGCCCACATGTTCCTCTTGTACATGCAACGACGGCGATGAACGATTACTTTTTCAACAAAATAAAAACCTCAATAGCCCCATTGCGGCCGATATTGGCATCATCCCTAACACATGTGAAAGGTTACGGAGGCGTCCTTCAGGAATCATGAGTGACAACGAGGGAGAACAATGCGTTTGTAAGGAGAGGGATGAGACCAGCCAATCACGGCGCTACCTTCCCGTCTGAGCTCAATTGGGTCATCTATTACTTACTTCCTCGTTGTTTCACTGCACTTAGCCTTAAGGAAAGAACATGCAACGTGCAATAGTAAAAGCTGAGAACATGAAACAGCGAAAAGAAACTGTGTACCATGGTGAAACTATTTCCTCGGGGAACGTAAATAGGTAAACACACACACTGGAAAAAAATTACCAGAAAGCACACGAATGACTTTCTGCATAAGAAAAACTACCAAAGTGAGAGAAAATAAGGATTCAGGAAAGTGGATCATGTATATCGAAGTTCTTAGATTCACAACAGTGACCTCTTAAACAAAAGAACTTCAGACACTATACCACACAAGAGGCTGATTGAAAGGCTACATCCATCAGGCAGGAATGAGCAGGATATTCCTTCTAAGGATAAATATTTTGGTGGAAGAGAACAAAGGAGGCATGTTAAAGGAGCCTTTATAAAGTGAAAATCGCTTTTCGAAAGCCACAGGGTCCCGTTCTGGGACCTTTAGAGTTCATCTACGTAAATTATTTGCCAGAAGGTACGTCCTCCTAGGCATACGAGGCAAAGGCCATGAGGGATGTGAAAAGCTAGGAGGATTGCATCAACTTGTAAGGGAACCTAAAGAGACTCCAAAGTTAGTCTGATACATTGTGAAATTCAACCCGAACAAATGTAATGAGGATAGAACACAGTGAAAGAATGCCTCAATATGAATAAAAGAAAATAAGAATAAAAGAAAATAAGCTGTAGTACTCGGAATGAGCGACGACCTTGGTCGACAACATTGTCTCTACCCTGTCTCCACAGTCCCACAATAGGAAAAAAAAAAAGTCTGCTTGCAAAAATCAGAATAGCATAAATAGTATATGAATAAGAAACTGTCATCAACCTGTTCACATAAAGAGGCACAAGAGGTAATAGAGAAGGTCCAGAGGATGGTAATTAAGACGGGACAAGAATGAATAAAGCTGAGCTACAAGGAAAGGGTATGGATTTCAAATTTTGCTCACCATACGCGAAAGAAGAGTCTGGGGAGACAGGAACACAACCTTTAAGTATTCTATGTAACTCAGATTACATCAACATTGTTAACGGTTCTTTGACAGATATTAGGATACAATGACCAGAAGGCATGATATGAGATTAAGTAAAATACTAGTTAAAAAAGATGTAGAGTTCTTTTGTAAGAGTGGTGGATGAATGGAATAAAATTGAAAGACGACGTAGTCAATGAAGAGTAGTTTAAGTTAGTGGTGAAAAGATGTCCAAGACATGGGGCCCCATGAGCGTAAAACTCCCTCCGGTAATTGTAAACAAGTGATTACATAGTGTACCTGATACAATCTTGAATTTTCATGTGTGTCTACGCATGATTAAAGAATGGTATACCTACGCAGAAGATTAAGAGACAGGGCCACAGGAATTTAAATTTCTCTCCCTTTAACACACATACATTAATCACATATTTCATGTAAGAACCATACAAATAACCCGAAACTTTACCTTTTAACTGTGTGAGCCGCAAGAGCAAACAAAGGCTCCAACTCACGAATTTACAGTAATCTTTTCTTGTGAACATCGGTGTAGTACCAATGCTACTGGATCAAAAAGCACTGCAACTTAATACATCAGCGGTCAAGATGTAGCCAAATAGTTCCACCAACTGGTGTTGCTACGTAATAACAAACCACCTCAGGGAGTTTTCACAATCTACTTTACCACGTGGCTCCAGATTAGCGTGACGAGTATAAACAGTTTACCGCTCCTTGCAGACTTTAATGCAACGGGACGTAGTCTAACCGTTTACTTTTTTTTTTTTTTTCAAACTGAACTGGAGTGAACAGATTGGGATCACGAAAGAAAAATAGCACCATGATGAATACTGTGTGATCTAGTGACATCTAAAGAGCACTATGAATAAAATGTACCTCTGACCTATGATGATGCCCTTCTTAACCAGAGCGCCCATAATAGCAGCCAAGTCCCTCAACGATGCTTCACAGGGGGACAGTCCTGTTTATATCCGTTCCCTATGCAGCGGGGTCTTAAACAGACTTTGGTGCACACATATACGACTAAAGTGATCAGTGGATAAATCTCCCATGATGAGAGGAAGACTCTCCCAAAATAGGCACACGGGAGATTATAAACGATATCCATATACAGAGAATCGCACAAGAAAGATCTATTCACGAATCAAATTACATATGTTGCACAAGCACTGTTGCTTGCAGGAAATTCCCAGCGGCCTGAAAAAAAATTTACATAAATTCTGTCATATTGCGAATCTCAAGCCATGATAAGGCACTGGGACGTCTGAACAAACTCTAGTAACTTAAATGGAGCTACTAGACGGTTGTATACCGGAGCTGTACTAGTGGAGGGTATGGAAAGCAGGTTTTCACAACGGTGTCTGACTTGCGTGCGTCATCGACCAATCTAGCCAAGTGACCCTGCCAGCCTGCAAGACTAGGGGGTCGCTTAAAAACTGGAAATGGACGTGCACTGTGGGGCGAGATGTGTGACACCTTTACCTTGTGTGTTAAATAATAGGTTGCGCAGACGTTGGTAATGGCTGAGCTCATAGCCTTACGTACACCAGCAGGGATATTTTGAAAAATATCACAGACTTGAACTACCATCAAACTTGTGTACTGGTAGTAGTAATAATTATAATCATTTGGAAATGCACGTCAAAAAAAGTGACTGAAAATGAAAGGCCACTCATGTAAGTGTCAGGCAACAACGTACCACCGTCAAAGCTAGGTAACTCTTAGGTCCAAATCTACTTATTTACATGTGTGGATGAGGGATTCTCTTACCAAATGACCTCCATCTTTCTTGGTAAAAAAAAAAATAAGGAATTCTTTGTCTACCTGTACATACCCAATCTGTTTTCTCTCACAGGTCCAAAGGGCCCAATAGCCAAAAGCAAAAACTGACATAAAGATTAAATACCTCTGGTATCCCTTGAATGCATGACATTGATATATATATATATATATATATATATATATATATATATATATATATATATATATATATATATATATATATTCCTATGAGTCCATGGGGAAAATGAAACACGATAAGTTCCCCGTGGACTCATAGGAATATCTTGATCACGCGCAAAATTGTGATCCTTTCCAATATATATATAAATATATATATACATATATATATATATATATATATATATATATATATATATATATATATATATATATATATATATATGGTCGATCAATATATTGAGATCAGTGAAGATCATCTCAGAGACGGGCACCAACAATACAAGAGAAAGGGGAACCAGTAAAGTCACGATGATGAGATAACGACCATTACATCAAGTGGGGACATCCTTGTTTAACCAGACAATGTGGAAGACTGTCTTTAAGAGCTGGTAGTTTACTAGCTGACTCAGCACAAAGTAGATCCACAAATCTGAACACGAGTTTAAAAGAGAGAAAAAAAGTTGCCAGTGCAGTAGGATATTCATCTTGGCTCAAAAATGATGATTCTTAAAAATCATGAGACTGGACTAGGGAAGTTTCAGAATCCCGCGAGCATCAGTGCTAACCAATTACTATCATTATATCATTAAGGTTGTTAATTATCTACCTCAACAAAAAAAAATTTAATTCTTTTCCTCTTACAGTACAGGTATTGAAAAACTAGTAAATCTTCACAATAACTTTGACACCAAAAGGCACACTAAACAGCACCTCTACCCGTAATTAATTCAATATGATTTGCCAAAACAACATCAGAAAGAAGCACCAATATACGATCATATGCTATTATCACCATGATGTATCAGCGCATTAACACTACCAAGTATCGTATCAGTAACATGTGGAAGCAGAGTTTTAGTAGGATATGCCACCATTGCCATTAAGGTACTTTGCACAGATACTCTACTGGTGACAAAAGCACCAATCAACATCAGTAGGACTTGCTAATGCATTACTGTACACTCATATGTATCATGAAAGATCAGACAAGGAATGATTGAGCACATTATACCAGATGTCCTTCGCTTCCACTTACGTACGGTTCGCCTAAACAGGCAAAACAATTATTGCATCCTCAGACATGTTATCGGAAGTTCCTGAACTATAAGCTCATCAAACTACTAGATCATCTGATAATGTGTACCAAACCGCTAGATTCGACGAGTGATTAAATCTTCAACTTCATTTACCCCCACAACCAACGCCTCTCCTCCCTCCATTACCATCATCCCTACTAAAGTTTAAGCACTATTACCACCGCGTCACTCATTACCATCATCACCATTTTCGCCTCCTCCTCCATTATCATCAGCTTCTATAATGATACGTTTATCTTTACCACCAACTTCAAACCTCCTTCAATACCACTGTCTCTTTCCTCCACTTTCATCAACAGACCCTCCCTTTTCACCATCCCGCCCATGTACTCCACTTATAGCACCACAACGCCCCCTCCAAGACCACCCTTCCCTCTTATATCGTTATAAACACTCACTGCCAGACCATCTCTTAACACCAGCCAGCCCGCACCTCTCCCACTTACATCGCCATTCTCGTCCCTCCCTGCCCACCTCTACCAATGCCATCTCATGAACCAGACATTTCAGAAGTCCTTGTATGACAAAGGTCGCTCCTGCAGCCAAGCCCCCTCCACTATTGTTCCCTAACCGTTAGAGTGTCGGCTCCTGTCAAGGTTACAGGAAGGACTGGATACTATGGCACACCTGCAACATAATGCGTTCATTCCGCTACCAAAAAATGTGCCAACACATATTACACCCTCTTTTGCTGTGCTCTCAAAACCTGAGTTAAATGCTTAATAGAAGAAACTCCCGTCATAATGCTTCACATGTCCTAAACTTAAATGTAATAAAACGCAATTGTAATAATCTTTAATCAAATATTTTGCCATCTGTTCAGATGTAGAATTAAGCGTTCCCAAGATAAAAGTCTGCAATGGATGAACTCAAGATATAAAATAGTATATCACTATGTCTAACAGTTTGAAGATGGCACCATTAACTTTTGACCAAGGCGTAGAACACAAAAATACAACTGTGATGGCATGACCTTTGACCTGACTTTTAAAAGTCTAGCCAAATGCCATGCCATCATAAGTGATGCATCGCTGTGCCCAAGGGTCGTAGTGTTCCAATCATGTAGGTAAAATCAATCCTGGAATCGAAAGTATTTCTCGATTTTCTTTTCACAATACGTATGAAATAACTGTTTTTAAGAACAGCACAGTCTTGGTTTTTGGAATAAAAATGAATACATATCCATATCACCAGGACCTGAATCTCCTATGGAACCGCTCATATAAATGACTATTTCTTTTTTCTCTTTTTTTCGTGAGATGGGGGAACTGAACGAGGGCTGAATCTGATCCTACACATAATTTGAGTCTTTTCAAGGCCTAGATGTGAATTCGTGAAGCTTTTTTTTCCTCTCAAAAAACCGGAATCAGTGCATTCTGACCTAACGTGTAGGTAACACGTTCGTGCTCTTATCTGATATGCGGGGAATTCCAAGTATAGGACAATCACATTATAGACTAACAAGGCCTCTAACATCACATGAATTTTCTATGTGGCATATTTGTCATTCCCAGTCATTCAATATACGATGTATCTAATTCAAGCAACCATTAAGTTTATATTTTCTCCAAGTGAGCAAAATTCACATAATGCTAACGGTATGCAAAGACAAACACCCTCCATGCGATACCAAAATGCTATTCAGTCGCCGGTGTTTCCAGTCCACCATGGTTTACCAGGAAAAATTCCAAACAATTTCCCAAAAACTGTATCGGGCAATGATTATTACCATCAGGTACTATCTGGCATTTACTGAGCATTACCGACCGCACACAACATCGGGACCTCATCCGTGGAAACATTTCAATTACACAACTATCGCGACTTTTATCTAACTTCACCCTCGCCTTGGCCATATTTCCATCCCTTCTGACTTGTTGCAGTAACAGCAGCCGTGCTTGTCTCAATAGCAGTATTATTGTCATTAGCTGCATGTTATACCACTAACTGCACTACCGGGGATAATACTATCGCATTCCTTCCAATGTTGAAACAAAACTAACAAGGTACCTGCAACCTATCAGGAGTCAAGGCCAGTCAACTTTCCCTACGCTCACAAATATTCCCAACTTACCTCCTCACCCAAACTTCTGCCTCTCCTAGTCACCAACTGGCAACAAAACCTATGTCGCCAACTGACACAGGCATTTTTCGTTTCGACTTGTCTCTAATAACTACATCAAATTAATTAAAGGAAGCGAACTTACTGAACTTTGCCTTAAACAACCCGAGTCAGGCGTAGTAATGCCGTTTTAACTTAAAAGTTCATTGCTACGTGTATCCAACAAAGTACAAATCAGAGCTTATCCAATATTTTCGGTTTACGAAAATTCAAACAAGATATGTTCGAGGATGTAGCCATTTCCCGTGTTAGCGGGGTAGTGTTAAGAACAGAGGACTGAGCCTCTGAGGGAATATCCTCACTTGGCCCCTTCTCTGTTCCTTCTTTTGGAAAACTAAAAACGAGAGGGGAGGATTTCCAATCCCCCGCTCCCTCCCCTTTTAGTCGCCTTCTACAACATGCAGGGAATACGTGGGAAGTATTCTTTCTCCCCTATCCCCAGGGATTATATATATATATATATATATATATATATATATATATATATATATATATATATATATATATATATATATATATATATATATATGTATATATTCATTTATTTATTTATTTTGCTTTGTCGCTGTCTCCCGCATTTGCGAGGTAGCGCAAGGAAACAGAAGAAGGAAATGGCCCAACCCACCCCCATACACATGTATATACACACACACGTCCACACACGCAAACATACACACCCATACATCTCAATGTACACATATATATACACACAAAGACACATACATATATACCCATGCACCCAATACACACTGCCTGCCTTTATTCATTCCCATCGCCACCTCGCCACACATGGAATACCATCCCCCTCCCCCCTCATGTGTGCGAGGTAGCGCTAGGAAAAGATAACAAAGGCCCCATTCGTTCACACTCAGTCTCCAGCTGTCATGCAATAATGCCCGAAACCACAGCTCCCTTTCCACATCCAGGCCCCACACAACTTTCCATGGTTTACCCCAGACGCTTCACATGCCCTGATTTAATCCACTGACAGCACGTCAACCCCGGTATACCACATCGATCCAATTCACTCTATTCCTTGCCCGCCTTTCACCCTCCTGCATGTTCAGGCCCTGATCACTCAAAATCTTTTTCACTCCATCTTTCCACCTCCAATTTGGTCTCCCACTTCTCGTTCCCTCAACCTCCGACACATATATCCTCTTGGTCAAACTTTCCTCACTCATTCTCTCCATGTGCCCAAACCATTTCAAAACACCCTCTTCTGCTCTCTTAACCACGCTCTTTTTATTTCCACACATCTCTCTTACCCTTACATTACTTACTCGATCAAACCACCTCACACCACACATTGTCCTCAAACATCTCATTTCCAGCACATCCACCCTCCTGCGCACAACTCTATCCATAGCCCACGCCTCGCAACCATACAACATTGTTGGAACCACTATTCCTTCAAACATACCCATTTTTTTATATTCTACATATAAAAAAATAATATATATATATATATATATATATATATATATATATATATATATATATATATATATATATATATATATATATATATCACTACCTTGCTAACGCGGGAAATGGCGAATAGTATAAAAAAAAATATATATATATATATATATATATATATATACATATATATATATATATATATATATATATATATATATATATATATATATATATATATATATATATACTGATATATATATATATAAATATATATATTTTTTTTCAAACTATTCGCCATTTCCCGCATTAGCGAGGTAGCGTTAAGAACAGAGGACTGGGCCTTTGAGGGAATATCCTCACCTGGCCCCCTTCTCTGTTCCTTTTTTTGGAAAGTCTCCCCTCCCGTTTTTAATTTTCCAAAAGAAGGAACGGAGAGGTGGGCCAGGTGAGGATATACCCTCTAAGGCTCACTCCTCTGTTCTTAATGCTACCTCACTGACATGGGATAAGGCGAATATGTATGAAAAGGAGGGAAAGATTAAGCCAGAGACAGAGGCTGGGGAAGGAGACTGATGACTCAGAATTAGTGTGAGCATGTGATAGAGTGCAAGAAAGTAAACTCTAGATTGATATGGGTAATACTGAAAGAGGATGGAGAGAGATGGGTAATTATTGGTGCCTATGCACCTGGTCATGAGAAGAAAGATCATGAGAAGCAAGTGTTTTGGGAGCAGCTGAGTGAGAGTGTAAGCAGCTTTGATGCACGAGACCGGGTTACAGTGATGGGTGATTTGAATGCAAAGGTGTGTAATGTGGCAGTTGAGGGTATAACTGGTGTATATGGGGTGTTCAGTGTTGTAAATAAAAATGATGAAGAGCTTGTAGATTTGTGTGCTGAAAAAGAACTGGTGATTGAGAATACCTGGTTTAAAAAGAGATATACATAAATATATGTATGTAAGTAAGAGAGATGGTCAGATAGCATTACTGATTAAGTGTTATTTGATAGGCATGTGAAAGAAGAGACTTTTGGATGTTAATGTGCTGAGAGGGGCACCTGGAGGGATGTCTGATCATTAACCTGTGGAGGCAAAGGTGAAGATGTGTAGAGGTTTTCAAAAAAGAGGAGAGAATGTTGGGATGAAGAGGGTGGTGAGAGTAAGTGAGCTTGGAAAGGAGACTTGTGTGAGGAAGTACCAGAGAGATTGAGGGCAGAATGGAAAAAGGTGAGAGCAAATGACGTAGGGGGGGAGTGGGAAACGAATGGGATGTATTTAGGGGAGCAGTGATGGCTTGCGCAAAAGATGTCTGCGGTATGAGAAAGGTGGGAGGTAGGCAGATTAGAAAGGGTAGTGAGTGGTGGGATGGAGAGGTAGGCAGATTAGAAAGGGTAGTGAGTGGTAGGATGAAGAAGTAAGATTATTAGTGAAAAAGAAGAGAGAGGTATTTGGACGATTTTTGCAAGGAGGTAGTGCGAATGACTGGGAGATGTATAAAAGAAAGAGGCAAGAGGTCAAGGGAAAGGTGCAAGAGGTGAAAAAGAGGGCAAATGAGAGTTGGGGTGAGAGAGTATCATTAAAGTTTAGGGAGGATAAAAAGATGTTTTGGAAGGAGGTAAATAAAGTGCTTAAGACAAGAGAACAAATGGGAACATCAGTGATGGGGGCTAATGGGAAGGTAATAACAAGTAGTGGCGAAGTGAGAGGGAGATGGAGCGAGTATTTTGAAGGTTTGTTGAATGTATTTGATGATAGAGTGGCAGATATAGGGTATTTTGTTCAAGGTGGTGTGCAAAGTGAGAGGGTAAGGGAGAATGATTTGGTAAACAGAGAAGAGGTAGTGAAAGCTTTGAGGAAGATGAAAGCTGGCTAGGCAGCGGGCTTGGATGGTATTGCTATGTTGCTGTGGAATTTATTAAAAAAGGAGGAGACTGTGTTGTTGACTGGTTGGTGAGGATATTCAATGTATGTATGGTAAAGTGCCTGAGGATTGGCGGAATGCATGCATAGTGCCATTGTACAAAGGCAAAGGGGATAAAGGTGAGTGCTCAAATTACAAAGGTATAAGTTTGTTGAGTATTCATGGAGAATTATATGGGAGGGTATTGACAGAGAGGGTGAAGGCATGTACAGAGCATCAGACTGGGGAAGAGCAGTGTGGTTTCAGAAGTGGTAGAGGATGTGTGGATCAGGAGTTTGCTTTGAAGAATGTATGTGAGAAATACTTAGAAAAGCAAATGGATTTGTATGTAGCATTTATGGATCTGGAGAAGGCATATGATAGAGTTGATAGAGATGCTCTGTGGAAGGTATTAAGAACATATGGTGTAAGAGGCAAGTTATTAGAAGCAGTGAAAAGTTTTTATTGAGGATGTAAGGCATGTGTACGAGCAGGAAGAGAGGAAAGTGATTGGTTCTCAGTGAATGTCGGTTTGCATAAGGGGTGCGTGATGTCTCCATGGTTGCTTAATTTGTTTATGGATGGGGTCGTTATGGAGGTAAATGCATGAGTTTTGGAGACAGGGGCAAGTATGCAGTCTGTTGTGGATGAGAGGGCTTGGGAAGTGAGTCAGTTGTTGTTCGCTGATGATACTGCGCTGGTGCCTGATTCGGGTGAGAAACTGCAGAAGCTGGTGACTGAGTTTGGTAAAGTGTGTGAAAGAAGAAAGCTGAGAGTAAATGTGAATACGAGCAAGGTTATTAGGTACAGTAGGGTTGAGGGACAAGTCAATTGGGAGGTAAGTTTGAATGGAGAAAAACTGGAGGAAGTGAATTATTTTAGATATCTGGGAGTGGATTTGGCAGCAGATGGAACCAGGGAAGTGGAAGTGAGTCAAGGGTGGGGGAGGGGGTGAAAGTTCTGGGAGTATTAAAAAATGTGTGGAAGGTGAGAACATTATCTCGGAAAGCAAAATTGGGTATGTTTGAAGGAATAGTGGTTCCAACAATGTTATATGGTTGCAAGGCATGGGCTATGGATAGAGTAGTGCAGAGGAGAGTGGAAGTGTTGGAAATGAAATGTTTGAGGACAATATGTGGTGTGAAGTGGTTTGATCAAGTAATGAAAGGGTAAGAGAGATGTGTGGTAATAAAAAGTGTGGTTGAGAGAGCAGAAGAGGGTGTTTTGAAATGGTTTGGTCACATGGAGATAATGAGTGAGGAAAGATTGACAAAGAGAATATATGTGTCAGAGGTGGAGGGAACAAGGAAAAGTAGGAGACCAAACTGGAGGTGGAAAGATGGAGTGAAAAAGATTTTGAGTGATTGGGGCCTGAACATGCCGGAGGGAGAAAGGCGTGCAAGGAATAGAGTAAATTGGAACAATGTGGTATACCGGGGTCAACGTGCTGTCAATGGACTGAACCAGGGCATGTGAAGCGTCTGGGGTAAACCATGGAAAGTTTTGTGGGGCCTGGATGTGGAAAGGGAACTGTGGTTTCAGTGCATTATACATGACAGCTAGAGACTAAGTGTGAACGAATGTGGCCTTTGTTATCTTTTCCTGGCGCTAACTCACATGCATGTGAGTTATATATATCTTTCATACTTGTTCGCTGTTTCCCACATTTGCAAAGTACAACTAGGAACAGATACAGAGGATAAAATTTCTAGGTTACTCTGATCTATTTTCTGATATCCTTTGCAGATCTAGACTGCCAATTCTCAACTGCTGTGTGGTCAGAAGCATGTAAAGACTCATCTATCAAAAGACATTAAGGTAGCCATGGCTAGAGTTTCTTATCTCGTTGTGCTGTCACTACTGGGGATATGTGCCAAGGCTCGGGTTTTCCCAGTGCCAGAAGATGAAGGTAAGATACAAAGAACTAGGAACTGATTATCCCTTAATCATTTGTTATGATGATTACTGAAAATCTCAAAACAATAAGTCTCCTGCTCTAATATCCTCATATCCTAACAGACTCTGCTTACTGGCATCGCCTTGGTTGGTCTGACCTACAAAGTGCTATGGATACTGCTACTTCCAACAACTGGAATGTTGCCAAAAATGTAAGTTGCAGACCACACTCTATCTTGAAATACTGAGAAATGCACAAGAGAAAGCTGCAGGGGCTGAAAAATGGGGCATGTGAATGCTGGGGTGAGAGATCATCTGTAAACTTCAGTAAGAATTAGTGTTTTGAAAGGAGGATACCAGTGTGAAAGAAGCATGAGAAAATATGGGAATGCAGGTGAATTTCTAAAAAAAAAAAAAAAAGAGGTGTGTGGTGGTTGTTGATTGGTTTGCTACGATTCTTAATGTATATATGGCTTCAGTTGATGTGCCTAAAGATTGCTGGGATGCTATTGTACAAAGCAACAGGGATAAAAGTGAATGGTGAGTGTACTCAGTAAGATATATGAGATAGAGTTAACTGAGAGGGTGGTGGCATGCACAGAGCACCAACCTGGAAATGAAAAATGTGGTTTCAGGGGTGGTAGAGGGTATGTGGATCAGGTGTCTGCTTTGAAGACTTTGTGTGAAAATAAAGTATATGGATTTATGGACCTAGAAAAAGCATATGACAGGGCTGATAGGGATGTTTTGTAGAATTAGTCATAAATATATGAAGTATAAGGAAAGCTTCCATTAGGAACGAGTTTTTATTAAGACAGTAAGGCAAGTGTGTAAGTGCAGAGAGAGGAAAGTAAGTGGTTCCTGGAAGACAAATCTTTAGCATGAGTTTATTGTTACTATGGCTATTTAATCTATTTATGAATAGGGTGGAGGGATGTGAATGCAAAGGTCTTGGGAAGAGAGAGGCAAGTTTGCAATGTGTCAGGGGTGGATGGGCCTGGAACTGAATCAGAGTTTGCTGATGACATGTGGCAAACTCAAGTGAGAAACAGCAGAAGTTGGTTTCTGAGATTGGGGAAAATGTGTGGAAAAGTTAAAGAGAATAAAAGCAAAGTTATTAGGTTTAGCAGTGGAGAGAGGCATGTTAGCTGAAGTATAAATTAGAATGGAAAGACCTTGGAGGATGTGCTATGTTTTAAATACCTGGGAGTGGAAATGACACAAATGGAATGATGAAAGCTGAAGTGAGCCATAGGATGGGTGAGGAGTGGGCTAAGGTCTTGGGTATATTGGGGAGTGTCTGGAAAGAGAGGTTACTGTATGTGAGGACAAAGTTAGGTATTTCTAATAGTACAGTAGTTATGACATTGTTTTATATATGCAAGGAATGGGCCCTATACAAACAAGTAAAGAAGAGGGTGGATGTGTTGGGAATGACACGTTTGAAGACAAAATGTAGTGTGAAGGGTTGATCAAATAAGTGATAAGGTAAGAGAAAGGTGTGGCAGTAAGAGGAGTATGTAAAAGGGCTGAAGAGGATGTGCTGAAATAGTCTGGGCATATAGAGAGGATAAATGAAGAGAGGAAGACCAAGAAGGTACAAATATCGTTAGTGGAGGAACACAAAAAAGAATGAAACTGAGGAGAAGCTGGAGGGATAGAGTGGAAGAGGCCTCAAGTGTTCAAGGCCTGAAAATGTATGAGGGTGTGAGGCAAGTACATGGGATAGAGCAAATTGTGTATGTGCAAAACCAGGACATATGAAGCAGTCAGGGAAAACCATGGAAAGGTCTGTAGAGTCTAGTTTTGGAAAGGGGGCTCTGTTTTTTATGCAGCAAACATGGTAATTAGTGTAAAAGTGAAAAAATAAGGCTGTTCTTCATCTGTTCATGCTGCTATCTCAGTACTGCAGAAAATAGTATACAAATATAAAAAATAGTATTACCTATTTTCTGATTGATATCGATTTTTAGGGCTCTCTGAGATGATAAAAGCTTCCTGAAGCTACTCACTGTTTTCTACATGACTGATATCTTCATATCATTATCCTATTTATGTTATTTAGGGTACTGTAATTTTTAATGTGACTGTCATTACCAAAATACCATGTAAAAAGTATTATGAAGGTTCCATTTACAAATTATATCCTAATGAATTTTTACAAATGCTACATTTCTTTTATAGGTAGTGTTCTTCCTTGGGGATGGTATGGGCATAACAACATCAACAGCAGCCAGGATTTATAAGGAACAGAAGCGGAATGGCCATTCAGGAGAGGAGGGTTATCTTGCATGGGAGCGTTTTCCACATACAGCTCTCATTAAAGTATGTTACTATATACATATAATACTGAAGCCACAGTCTTTAAAGACTGATACAATCTTAAGAATGTTTGGAAATTTAAGGAAACCAAAATTTTCATGAATGACGATCTGTATATGTATTGTGAAATTTGCAGTCATTAAATCTCTTAATTCTACTTTTCCTCCCGTAGACATATGCGCTAGACCAACAAATCCCAGACAGTGCAGCAACAGCCACAGCATTCTTCACAGGTTCAAAGGCAAACAAATTTACATTAGGATTGGACAGCTCTGTCTTCCAAGACCAGTGTATGGCATCCCTGAATCCAAGCACATGGCAAACTTCTGTACTGACGTGGGCACAGAAGGCAGGAAAACACACAGGCAAGGACTTTTGTGCTGCATGTGCTCCTATTCTTTTGCCAGGAACAATTTACCTGCTTAATGTAGCTAGTTCTTCATGAAAATAATGCAACACTAACCCTTTTACTGTAGCAGTCCCAATATTCACTGTGAACTGTTAAATGATATTCTCAAATATTCTAAAAAAATATCTCCATAAGTTTGTTATTACAGTCAACTAAAACATAATTTTCTAAATAAACTGGTAAAATTTTTCAACCTGGCAAAACACTGCTATGCACCTTTTAACTTATCCTTCTCTGCTGCCAGGCTTATCAGTTACTCCAAGAGTACTTTTTGGTATTGCTTTTGTCATAAACAAACATGATTACTGTTCTTAGGGTTTTCGTTGCTAACATCTATCATTGTGTAAGGGTGTGACAACTTTAAAAATTATGACACAACATGAGAGCACGGATCTCATACAGGCTTCTTTTACATTACACATACTGACTAGTGTAGGGGAAAAAAATAGCCTGTAATGTCTGGTAACAATGCATGGCATATGAAAGATAGATAATCTGCACAGCATAACTGGAATTAAGAGGATAAATAAAATGGGGAATAAACATGTGAAAAGGTTGCATGGTGTCATGGAGTCAAAAGAAAGGCTTGTGAACAAAAGTTTTTTAGGGTGATGTGGTCATATAGTACACATGGCAAATGAAAGGTTGGCCAAGAAAATATACAGCAGTACAGCAGGATAGGTAGATGGTGGAAGAGTGAAACAGATGTAGTGACAGAACTGATAGGGTTAGGGATACTTTACATGAAGATGCTAGAAGAATGACTAGTGACTGGATGCAAAAGAAGCAATTTTGTGTGAAGATGGCATGCTGGAGACACTAGTCTCACTGATGAATCAACTAAGAAAGAAGGGAGAAAAAGTAAGGACTACTATGAGTAAGGAAGTCCATATTTCTTTTTAACACTTTGGCAAGGGTTGAAGATGTGTAAGAATGAGTTTAGGGGCTGTATGTACCTGATCAACCCAGTGAAATTTAGAACAGAATATTAAAGATATAGATAGATAAATAAGTAGACAGACACTACTTATGTAAATGCAAATCAGTTATATGGGATATATGCCTCAACAAAAGACAGATTTGCTTCTCAAAATCATATGTTACACAATAAATGGTAAGCTAGAAATAATAAACTGGGAGAGAATTAATATGGTAAAGTGGTAACAGATATGCACTGACTAGAAATGGACACACTATGTATCAAAAGTGAGGTGATCTTCATAAAAATGTTCGGGGGAAACTAAGGCAATTTGAACACTAGTATGCAAAATCAATCAGCAAAAGAAGTGAAATTTTACTAGACCAAATGACTAAGTTTTCTAAATGCAATCCAAAGTTTCTTAACTATTCTATTATTCTCCACTGTAGGATTTGTGACAACAACACGAGTGACACATGCCACACCTGCTGCCCTCTATGCCCATATCCCTAACCGTGACTGGGAGTGTGATACAAAACTTGGAAAACCTGGTCATGGATGTAGGGATATTGCTAAACAACTAGTTGAGGATGCTCCAGGAAGAGATATAAATGTGAGTTATTTATAAAAGTCATTAATAACAAACACATGAAGGTTCATCATAGACACAAGACATTTTACAATATCTTTAGAGGTAAGTTATTTCAAAAGTGATAAAAAACAAAATGAGAAATTCTGTAACATTTCTGTTGTAATAGACAGATATGAAGCCATTTTAAAGCTTCCTTGGGCCCTTCAACAAAACAAGGATTATCCACTCTCGTCAAATGAAGAAATTTTAGATCATTATGTACAACTGTTCTTTAAGAACAGTAACCAACTGACTATTAGCAATATGTGTTATGTAGTGATAAAGAGGAATCTCTGTTCTCTGAAAAATACCGCAACTCTCCAAGGCAAAGGTTCCAGTATTAGCATTTCATCGAGGATCTGTACTTATGAGGGTGTATAAATCAAAATGTAACGGCAAAAACACATATCCTTGAAGAACAACTATCTTGAAGTGCCAGTAATCCTTAACTACAGAAAATAACTTAAGCTAGACACTGCATAAGAACTACAGCAAATGAGTGAAAGGATTTTAAAAAATAATTCAAAATGGGTGGTTGGAATATGAGGTCTGAGTGATAAAAACAAAGCCTCTGAAAACTGTGATACAAATGTGGCTGAAAAAAAAAGAAAAAAGAGAGAGACTGAGATGTAAGTGTGATATGGAACAGATAGGAGAAAATATGTCAGCTTTAGGTTACTCTAAGTTTAGACTGAAGATGGGAATGATAAGAGTAAACCTGATAATGTGGTATGCTTCACTTAACAATGAGAAGCAGCAAATGAAGAGAAGCTTCTGGAATGTTTTTCCTGGCTGAAATATGTAACAACACAAAAGGGTAAAATAACTACAACATAAAGAAAAATAACAAGAATGCTACATGTGTAACAGAGAAAGATGGAGTAATACTTATGGAGAAGGGAGGATACTGGTCACAAAATATGACTTGGTAATATGGAAAGCTTATGTAACAGAGCTGGAAAAAGAAGAATATATAGGGTTTACTAAAGAATCAGTATGAAAGATTCATGAAGAAATTATAAGGGGTATATGGACAAGAGCCTTTGAAAATGGTATAGCATCACAAGATGCACAGCAGACAATAGGCAGGTGAAGAAAATATATGGTACTCTGGTTTGGAGAAGAGACAGACCACAAAGGAAATTGAAAAATGGAGGAAATTCTTTTTGAGGGCTTAAGGTATTTTATACAAAGACGAGGAATAATTCTTAATTGTGTGAAATGGAGACATCCTGTATATTTAGGTGGAAATATGCATTGGCACACTGGTCTAACATGACAAATTAGCTTGCTGTTCAAAGTGAAAAGTTACATGGTGTTTATTGTACATTAAATGAAACCCCATATTCACTTCAGCATATCAGACATAAGTTATGTGTGTGAGTGGAATGAAATTAATGTTCTGTAAAGCTCATCCATCTAAGTATAGGGGAATAAAGTTAAAGACAATAGATAGACAGCTATAATTCATCAGAATGACTTAAAAGTGATTTGTGTTTGCTACTTCCCTCAACAAGTAAGTCATAAGTATATGACAGTTCATTCTGCTTGCTTTCATCTTCAGGTAATAATGGGTGGGGGAAGATTTCCAATGGGGGCATCAACTGGAGTTCCAGAGAAAGAAAACTGTCTCAGAGCTGACAGACGTAACCTAACCAATGAATGGCTTCAGAAGAAACAGTCACAAGGATGGAGCGCAAAATATGTGCAAAATACACAGCAACTCCTTGATACTGATACAACAAAAACTGACAACCTGATAGGTAATTATGGATATCTACTCACCATGCCTGATTATAGACATTTACACAAAAATTATAATGGTAAAGATCAACTTCCCTAAGCTTTAACTGATATATTATTACAAAAGAATAATTACCTAAACTAAATGTTCAACCTATATCAGCTAAACTAAATGTTCAACCTATATAATAAAGAACATCAGTAATTTACAATTAAGCATAAATATATACTTTCATATGTCACCACAAGTTTAATAAAAAAGGCAGATTTACAGATGACACTTACCTGGATTACAACAGAATTTTTCCTACTGCTTTGCGTTTACTGTTCAGAATTATATAATATACTCCCATCCTCCAAATTGTGCCAGCTCATTTAATGGCATTTTGTTATGATGTAACTCATTAATCTGGGAATCAAGTGATTTGATGTAAGGATAAAAGTCATTATAACATAATTCTGAATCTGTAATGACCCACTGTATTTTGATGTCTTGGCACTAGGCTGACTTTCTTCTAAGTTTAAGAGACTGCTTTGCACTGTGTTATGCTGTTTCAGCCATGCATAAACTGTAGCACAGAAATTATAAAACATCTAACAAAATATGAAAAAAAAAAAAAAAATGTATCAAGCAGCATGCCAGAGAGTGTGGGAGGGAAGCAGCCAAACCTATCTATATGTACATTGCACAGAATTTAAGATTTGCACTCACACCACACACACATACATACATAAACATATGCAAACAGGATATATAAATTCAAGATGTTTGACAGCAGTAAATGTTCAAGATATGGGGACCATGAATACAAAACTTCCTCCCTGTACAGTACAAACAGGTAATTACACATAGGTAAAATAGGTAATTACAGATATACACATCTGTCAAAAGACAATATGGTATCAAGAAAAGAGGGTTCTAAATAATGAACCTATTACATTTCTTTGAGGGAGTGAACTTATTCCTGAACGAATTTTCATAAATCTGAACCACTTTGGGTACCCTGTGGCACTCTGCTGTTGACATCAGCCCATTGTGAGAAGGCCCCTCTGACATGCATCCTTTTTTTCTTTCACTATGGTAATCTTCTGTCTTTTGAAGGTGTGTTACCCATATTCCTGCCTGATGATCCAGCCTCTAAATCAGCCTCCCATATGGTGTAGTTTTAGTGCTTTCTGACAGTCCAGATACAAACAATCCTCATATCTGCCTATCAAACTTTTAAGGGCAATCATCTAAAAACTGCGTAAACCATTGCAATGTGTGAATATCTGTTTAAAAATCCCTTACAACATTACCAGTTACTAACAATTATAATGCCCAACTTTTTTTTCAGGACTGTTCTCAGATACTCACTTGGACTTTGAAACAGATCGCGACCTGGAGCCCTTAGGTCAGCCTAGTTTAGCCAACATGACGTCAGTGGCAATCAAGATACTCTCCAAAAACAAGCAAAAGGGGTTCTTCCTAATGGTAATTTATTAGTTCTCATCACTTCCAATCAAATTTAAGAATACTTAAACTCCCTTTTCACATCAGAAGGCAGAAAGTAAAGCCGTACCACACCGGAACTGAATGAAAGCAACTAGTTACTGTTTGTAGATGATGCTGCTCACTTTCCTAGATCAGAGGGGAAGGAAGAATAGCAGAATGGTAAGATGTTTCAGTTATAAGTGTGTACGAGAATGATGAAAGTAAACATAAGAAAAGTAAGATTCTACAGTAGAAATACATCTCATTACTACTATTATTAGTATTATTATCACAGAGCTCCAGGATGTCTTCCACTGAAGGGGCTCCAGCAGCTTCAAGGCTGTGCTACTTCTGATAGTAGGGAAATGATGGATTTCTTTGACTGAAAAGTTCCACAATGAGACAATGATACAGCATTACTTGCAGCATAATTACAAGCAGACAGAGTCCAGTGACACCATTTTAGTAAAATGTCTGCTTAAATGGGGGAAAACTGGAAAGTGTGAAGTTAAG
This sequence comes from Panulirus ornatus, assembly GCF_036320965.1. NCBI lineage: Eukaryota > Metazoa > Arthropoda > Malacostraca > Decapoda > Palinuridae > Panulirus > Panulirus ornatus. Next base: position 10,235,153 of record NC_092252.1, on the reverse strand, counting down.
GTGGTTATAAGTAATGTTCAATGAGGAAAATAATGAAAGAGTAAAAAAAAAAATTGCTCTGAGGCAGTGTCCCTAAAATGTGAAAGATTTTCTAATAGTCTCTATTGTTCATTTCATTCCCACCTTTGGCTGATCACAGGCTGCCATAGAGGTGATGTCTTTAACCAAGTCACTCCCAGCTGTTTGACACTTCAGAATTCACAGATCCTGGACTTCATACCCAATAGTGGTCACAGATGGTCACGAGAAAGATTTTTTGAGGAAAAAATAGTTTAAGATATACTGGGAAAAAGATTAATCTTTATCCAATTATTCTAATCAAAGAGAGTGCATCTGTACTAACTGTCCCGAGTATAAAATTGGAGATATTTATATTTATATATCATACTTTATCGCTGTCTCCCGCCTTAGCGAGGTAGCGCAAGGAAACAGACAAAAGAATGGCCCAACCCACCCACATACACATGTATATATATACACATCCACACACGCACATATACATCTCAACATACACATATATATACACACACAGACATATACATATATATACACATGTACATAATTCATACTATCTGCCCTTATTCATTCCTGTCGCCACCCTGCCACACATGAAATAACAACCACCTCCCCCCGCATGATACATACTAAATATACGTAGGCAGTAGCATGTTGGCTCTTTTGGCAGAGATATTAACCTGAGTTACCACTAGTAAAGAAAGAATCCAGTTGTAAGCAACTTTCCCTAAAGACATTTCTATTAACAGTTAAATTTTGAAAGGGCACCTGCCCAGACATTGCATGCTCCTTGGATATAAGAGGCTTGGCAGAAAAGTGAGTCATCCACAAGATAGAATGAATTGCAATGGCATGGGATAAAGTTAACACGAATGATGCGGCATAATAAGGTTGACGTGCTCTCAATAGACTGAACCAAAGCATGTGAATGTCCAAGGTAAACATGGAAAGCTCTATGTGGCCTGGCTGTCAATAGGGAGCAGTGGTTTCAATGCATTACACATGACAGATAGAGAACGGATGTGACCAAAAGTGGCCTTTCTACATCTGTTCCTGGCACTAACTTGCTAGAGCAGGAAATGGCAACATGGGAAACAAAGATAAAAATATATATATTCTTTTCTTTCTTTCAAACTATTCGCCATTTCCCGCATTAGCGAGGTAGCGTTAAGAACAGAGGAGTGGGCCTTTGAGCGAATACCCTCACCTGGCCCAATTCTCAGTTCCTTCTTTTGGAAAATTAAAAAAAAAAAAAAAACGAGAGGGGAGGATTTCCAGCCCCCTGCTCCCTCCCCTTTTAGTCGCCTTCTAAGACACGCAGGGAATACGTGGGAAGTATTCTTTCTCCCCTATCCCCAACGATAATATATATATATATATATATATATATATATATATATATATATTTTTTTTTTTTTTTTTTTTTTTTTTGCTTTGTCGCTGTCTCCCGCGTTTGTGAGGTAGCGCAAGGAAACAGACGAAAGAAATATATATATATATATATATATATTCTATTTGGAGCGGGGGGCTGGAAATCCTCCCCTCTCATTATTTTTTTTAATTTTCCAAAAGAAGGAACAGAGAAGGGGGCCAGATGAGGATATTCCCTCAAAGGCCCAGTTCTCTGACCTCGCTAACGCAGGAAATGGCGAATAGTTTGAAAGAAAGATATTTTATTTATTTATTTTGCTTTGTCGCTGTCTCCCTGTGTTTGCGAGGTAGCGCATATATATATATTTTCTTTTCTTTCTTTTAAACTATTCGCCATTTCCCGCGTTAGCGAGGTAGCATTAAGAACAGAGGACTGGGCCTTTGAGGGAATACCCTCACCTGGCCCAATTCTCTGTTCCTTCTTTTGGAAAAAAAAAAAAAAAAAAAAAATGAGAGGGGAGGATTTCCAGCCCCCCGCTCCCTCCCCTTTTAGTCGCCTTCTACGACACGCAGGGAATACGTGGGAAGTATTCTTAATCCCCTATCCCCAGGGATATATATATATATATATATATGGGGATAGGGGAGAAAGAATACTTCCCACGTATTCCCTGCGTGTCGTAGAAGGCGACTAAAAGGGGAGGGAGCGGGTGGCTGGAAATCCTCCCCCTCTCATTTTTCTTTTTTTTTTAATTTTCCAAAAGGAGGAACAGAGAAGGGGGCCAGGTGAGGATATTCCCTCAAAGGCCCAGTCCTCTGTTCTTAACGCTACCTCGCTGATGCGGGAAATGGCGAATAGTATGAAAGAAAGATATATATATATATATATATATATATATATATATATATATATATATATATATATATATTTTTTTTTTTTTTTTTCAAACTATTCGCCATTTCCCGCGTTAGTGAGGTAGCGTTAAGAACAGAGAACTGGGCCACTGAGGGAATATCCTCACCTGGCCCCCTTCTCTGTTCCTTCTTTTGGAAAATTAAAAAAAATTGAGAGGGGAGGATTTCCAGCCCCCCGCTCCCTCCCCTTTGAGTCGCTTTCTACGACACGCAGGGAATACGTGGGAAGTATTCTTTTTTTTCTTTTTTTTCTTTTTTTTCTTTTTTTTTTTCCCCCAAAAGAAGGAACAGAGAAGGGGGCCAGGTGAGGGTATTCCCTCAAAGGCCCAGTCCTCTGTTCTTAACGCTACCTCGCTATCGCGGGAAATGGCGAATAGTATGAAAAAAAAAAAAAATATATATATATATATATATACATATATATATATATATATATATATATATATATATATATATATATATATATATATATTAATTTCAGTCATACTTATTTGAAGATTAGCTTAATTTTTCATACCCCTAATAATTATAAGATCTCCCTCAAACTTTTTTTTTACAGTATGTTCATAAATCTTATGAGGAATATTTTGAAAAATAAAAATATCCAAAATATATCTTAAATATCCAAATGGTGTTGCAAGTCCCACACAAATGATATCAAGCCAAATTTATAATTTTCAAATTTATTACTATTAATGACAGGTGGAGGGTGGCAGAATTGATCATGCCATGCATAACACAGAACCACTTCGTGCTTTAGAAGAAGTGCTTGCTTTTGAAGATGCTCTCACTACTGCTCTATCAATTTTAGATCTGAGTGAAACCCTTCTCATTGTTACAGCTGATCACTCACATGTCATGACCATCAATGGGTATGCCAACAGGGGAAACAATATTTTAGGTAAGTATCATAATCATGACCACCTAAAACATTTCACAATTTACTTGTTGCTTGAAGAATGACAATCTATATTTCTTAAAATCCACACATATGAAATGTGCACATCATGAACAACCAAACATTTAATATCTATGTAAATTTAGTATAAGAATGGTATGAGAAATAAGTAAACTGGGGAAATTTGTGCAACACCTAAATGTAATGTAATACTCAATCTGGACAACAATAGATACAGTAATGACAACAAAGCTTGGGGGAAAAAATATCTATATTCAATATTGCTGAAGCTGCCACAACAAAAAGCTGTCACACAAATCCCATATTCATTATATCTAATGAAAATGATACAAATAAAACACTTCATCACTTATTATTTGAGCAAATATTTCCATGTCTTTCATAAGCAATGATTTCCAAATTGTAAGCTTCTTTATAAAGACATTACTTTACAGGAATAGGTAACAGTCCATCTGATATTGATAGCCTCCCTTACACAACTCTAATGTTCACCAATGGAATTGCTTACGATCACTACTGGAATGGAACTCAGGTATGACCTGAAGAAACGTGTCTTTTCTAATCGCCTTGTTTATTATAAGATTTTTTTTTTTTAATTACTGGCCAATTTTAGCTTCTAGAAACACACTGCAGTAAGAAAAATTCTTCACTCAACATATTCACAAATTAAAAATTTTGTATTTATGAAAAGCAGAAAAAATCAAAGATGGAAGATAGAACTATCAAGGTTGAATTAGTCAAATGGTTAAGAGATGAAAATCTATTGAGCTCTGTAAAAGTAATGAAAGTTAAATTCATGTTATCAAATCTTTCACAGATTGTTTGTTAATACATATATATACCTTCTCGTACTCTACAGGAAGGGGGTTTGACACTTATGGAGTCCTACTGCTTGAACATTCCCTACACTCATACTATATAAAATTTATACATGCTACCTGCTTGAACCATGTCTTCAGTCATTTTGTTTCATTCATCCACTACTCGTTATTCAATGTATAAAAGCACTTTCTTCTACCTTTCTTAACAAGTTTATTACTTCATTTCATATAAGTCCTCTCATTTTTCTATCCCTACATCTCTCAAAGAACTGTTCTCTGTCTGCATCTTGTCTGTTTTATAAACTTAACAGAAGGGATCTGTTACCCCTTCCTTACACTGACCCTATATGCTCTGCAACTTTTAAAACTTTTCATTAACTGGACTATAAATTCTCCTAAGTGCTGGGTTTCTAGCAGTGCATTTCATTGCTTCTACAGCTTTGCTCAATCCCCTGCAGTCCCATGTTACAATACCCCAGGATTCCTATTTGTACCATACGGGAAGGGTGTTTTACATTTGTGGAGCCCCACATCTTGAACATTCTCTCCTATAAAACAACTTCTGGCTGATTCATGTGAGAAACTGCAGAAGCTGGTGACTGAGTTTGGTAAAGTGTGTGAAAGAAGAAAGTTAAGAGTGAATGTGAATAAGAGCAAGGTAATTAGGTACAGTAGGGTTGAGGGTCGAGTCAATTGGGAGGTAAGTTTGAATGGAGAAAAACTGGAGGAAGTAAAGTGTTTTAGATATCTGGGAGTGGATCTGGCAGCGGATGGAACCATGGAAGCGGAAGTGGATCATAGGGTGGGGGAGGGGGCGAAAATCCTGGGAGCCTTGAAGAATGTGTGGAAGTCAAGAACATTATCTCGGAAAGCAAAAATGGGTATGTTTGAAGGAATAGTGGTTCCAATAATGTTGTATGGGTGTGAGGCGTGGGCTATGGATAGAGTTGTGCGCAGGAGGATGGATGTACTGGAAATGAGATGTTTGAGGACAATGTGTGGTGTGAGGTGGTTTGATCAAGTAAGTAACGTAAGGGTAAGAGAGATGTGTGGAAATAAAAAGAGCGTGGTTGAGAGAGCAGAAGAGGGTGTTTTGAAATGGTTTGGCACATGGAGAGAATGAGTGAGGAAAGATTGACCAAGAGGATATATGTGTTGGAGGTGGAGGGAACGAGGAGAAGTGGGAGACCAAATTGGAGGTGGAAAGATTGTGTGATCGGGGCCTGAACATGCAGGAGGGTGAAAGGAGGGCAAGGAATAGAGTGAATTGGATCGATGTGGTATACCGGGGTTGACGTGCTGTCAGTGGATTGAATCAGGGCATGTGAAGTGTCTGGGGTAAACCATGGAAAGCTGTGTAGGTATGTATATTTGCGTGTATGGACGTATGTATATACATGTGTATGGGGATGGGTTGGGCCATTTCTTTCATCTGTTTCCTTGCGCTACCTCGCAAACGCGGGAGACAGCGGGGAAAAAAAAAAAAAAACTTCTTAAATCTATGAATGCTGACTGCGTTAACCAAATCTTCAGTCATTTTATTCTATTCACCCACCACTCTTGTACAATAAAAGTACTTCTTTACATTTTTTTTAACAAGTTTCTTGCCAAATTTAATGCTATGCCCATTTGGTTGTCTTATCCCCTATTTGTTTGTTACTGACAGGTATAACATTACTAAGAGTCTCCAAAAGTGTGCAGTGTGTTGTTATCACATTTAAAAATAAACACATGTGTGAGATATGCAAACTAAGCATGCTGGTTGTCAAGTGCCAAGGAAAAACATAATCTGTAATATCAGCAACAACAATACAGCTAGCACATCATTACTGAATGTGCAACCTTTCAATGTCTGTACAGCACCTAACAAGGTAAAAAATATACATGAAAATAGCTTCTGTAGTTTTAGAAGACATTTACAGCTGGCATGGAAATCATGCTTTATTCTTCTCTTCTAACTAGGTACTCCAAGTATGCAAAGAGCACAGTACTGCTCACACATCTGGGACAGCTCCACCTCCATGTACTTACTGGATAGACTGAAGTCTAAAATAATATACCTTATCAACTCATCCAATTTGACCTAGACACTTGACACATTATTCCTAAGCTACACTGCTATTTCTCTCTCCCCCTTCTAAATATGAATTACTTTTGATTTCTACCCAAACAATTAGCTGCTTGTATGCCTCAGCCATTAGCTATACTACAGAGCATTCTTTAAGTTACATCATCACATGATCATCGTGTGGTTGAAAGAACCTCAAATAAAGGCAGCTGTGATGTCTGTTTCTTTTCTTCTATTCCTAAGCTTTGGAACTAATTACCTTCTTGTGTCTTTCCTAACAACTACATGTCTTTCTATATATGGCAAGGCTTCCTTCCACCTCTTCAAAGCCTCTAACACTATTCTTCCTTTTTTCTCTAACTTCTGCACTGTTTTTTCAGTCATAGCCTGATTTCAGAAAGGACTTCTTTCCATGAATAATGCCTTTTCTATTAAAAGTTTGAGTCAACCTTGGATGTCATTTCTTTTAGTCTATATTTTCCCCTCATGCATAATATCAATGCTAATTAAGTACAGATACAGAATTCCCCTACAATCTAATGTCAAAGATATATTAATCTATTTCTATTCAACATTCAGGTAACAAGACCAGATGTAAGAAAGAAAAGAATTACTGAACCTGGTTACAAATCTTTATCAGCCGTCCCTCTGAAATACGAGACCCATGGTGGAGAAGATGTTGCAACCTATGCTATTGGTAATTACTTAATTTAGATCCACTAAGAAATTCTAATGTAAAACAATGAGATGAAGAATATCATAAGTAACATTACAAAGACATAAGGATATATCTAGTTCAGTGCCTTACTATATCCCAAATAAAATATTTCATGAATTAATGAACAAACAAATGTCTCTAATACATAAATAATCAAACTGTTGCTTTCCATTCACAGGTCCAATGTCTCATATGTTTCACAGAATGCACGAACAGAGTTATGTAGCCCATGTGATAGCATTTGCTACCTGCATTGGACCCTATGAAGAAAACTGTGCAAGACCAAAATCCACCCTCCTGTGATTACTCCTATGAATAAAAAGATTTTGTAAGATCCCAAAAGTGGAGCCTTATGATAATAAAATGCAGAAATTTCCTGTAATATGCACAGAGCACTGACCTGCTCATCATACTATACTTGTCAAATAAGCATCATCCAATGTTTATCTACAGAAAAAACTGAAATATCTTTATCGTACCTCCACACTTATCTTCAACTTATGGTATAATCATCACAGATGAGTAAGTAATCCATAATTCTGGGCTCTCACACATTCTACACTTTAATTCTCCCCATTCACAAAAGCTCTCAGTGTATGTAATTTTTTCATTTATTCATCGTTAGCTCCCCCACTTTTTCGATATTCATAATACTGGATTACAACAACACAAATTACTTTCTAGTTTAGCTCTAAGAACCGGAGAAGAATTATTCTACTACCCTTGATGTCAGTGTGTGTGCACAGCTTAGTTAAGTATTCTGTCAGGGTTCATTTCGAAGCCATTCTCATAAGTATAGTCAGTTTACTTCATATGTGATGTTAGAAGAAAAAAGTGTTATTACCAAATCCTGGTTACATACCTGATATGATGGCTGGAAATGAAACTGAAGGCATAAAAAGCCAGGTCAAGCATATCCAAACAATGCCAGTGAGCAAGTGTTAACTAATGAATAAATTCGAAGGTTATTTGACCACGTGACTTAAGAGACTTAAGTGGTTGCTAAGTGGTCAAGGCCAAATTTTGCCTCCATGCCATGACTTAACAGACTTGAGTGGGTTGCTGTATGGTCAACAACCCTTGTAAATAAGCATCTGCCATCAGTATATGGTTATACCTCATTATGGGGGTTATAACAGGGCCTTAATCACTTACCAAGCAAGTGCTGTCTCTGATTCTCAGGTGGCTCTGTTTGCAGGTGAGAACTAATACTGCAGCTACAACCTACCTGTATCTTCATTTGAGTTGACACCTTTCATTTGGCTAAGGAGGTGATCAGACACGGACGGATGAGCAACTAGCTGGTTCTGATACATGGCTACAGAAGCCCACTGCATGATGAGAGTGTTCATGCGGTACTGAACTTTCAGCATCCTCACAACTTCCCCCCCACACTGATCTGCAAAAAATTAAAGACCATGAATATCTTGCAAGTACAAAGGGAAAGGGGATAAAGGTATAAGTTTGTTGAGTATTCCTGGGAAAGTATATGGGAGGGTCAAGGCATATACAAAGCATCAGATTGGGGAAGAGCAGTGTGGTTTCAGAAGTGGTAGAGGATGTGTGGATCAGGTGTTTGCTTTGAAGAATGTATGTGAGAAATACTTTGAAAAACAGATGGATCTGTATGTAGGATTTATGGATCTGGAGAAGGCATATAATACAGTTGATAGAGATGCTCTGTGGAAGGTATTAAGAGTATATGGTGAGGGAGGCAAGTTGCTAGAAGCAGTGAAAAGTTTTTATCAAGGATGTAAGGCATGTGTACGAGTAGGAAGAGAGGAAAGTGATTGGTTCCCAGTGAATGTCAGTTTACGGCAGGGGTGCATGATGTCTCCATGGTTATTTAATTTGTTTATGGATGGGGTGATTAGGGAGGTGAATGCAAGAAATTTGGAGAGAGAGGCAAGTAGGATGAGAGGGCTTGGGAAGTGAGTCAGTTGTTGTTTGCTGATGATACAGTGCTGGTGGCTGATTCAGGTAATCAGCTGAGAAACTGCAGAAGTTGGTGACTGAGTTTGGTAAAGTGTGTGAAAAAAGAAAGCTGAGAGTAAATGTGAATAAGAGCAAGGTTATTAGGTTCAGCAGGGTTGAAGAACAAGTTGATTGGGAGGTAAGTTTGAATGGAGAAAAGCTGAAGGAAGTGAAGTGTTTTAGATATCTGGGAGTGGATTTAGCAGCGGATGGAACCACTTCCTACATTAGTGAAGTAGCATTAAGAACAGAAGACTGAGCCTTAGAGGGAATATCATCACTTAGCCCCCTTCTCTGTTCCTTCTTTTGGAAAATCAAATAGCATTAATGGGATGGCCTTGATTAGGGCCTCAGCTGCCCATGCCATCTCAGCAGGAAAAAAAACAAGATAGCATAAAACAACATTTAATATGAAGGTGCTTTTATGAGCCACTGGCTGGGATGGTTCATATCAGATGTCAGTCTTGAGATCAATACGTATCTAAGTGCTGGAAATTTCATCTAACCTTCAGCCTTAGGGAATACTGAAAACTAACTCCTGCTTCATATAGTTATTCCAGCACACCAGACTTGATCTAATATGCATCAAAACACAGATATGGGTGATCTAATTTGACAGAGCACCGAGTCATATGACTTAGCTTGGTGGACCACAAAAGTATGCAGAAGCTTCTGATACACCTAGATGGTTGACTTTTAAGAGGACATTTTAGCCAACTGAGCTTATATATGAGGCCTGGAGGCTTGTTTACTGGGGAAACAGGAAATAACTAACCAAATAACAGACAATAAATAAAAAAAAAAGCTTCTAAATATCAGTAAGTTCACCCTAATCTTTAAAAGAATTTTCTTCTTTTTCTTTCATACCCCATGTTAGCAGGGAAACATACAAAATATTTTAAATATATTAAAACTGATAAAACTCCTGACTTTAAATAAGCATAATCATGAAAAATATTTAAGTGATGGATTTCAACACATACCTATAACTCTCTCCATAAGTGACTGTTCAAGACCATTTGCTGCAGCCTCAGCTGATATAATGGTTGGAGGCAGCTGACAATGGTCACCCGCAATTATTAGCTTAGGTGCACGGACAATTGAGAGGTAGCACGCAGCCTCTATTGCCTAGAAAAACAATCATTGTTACTTTTAGTATGCTGTTGAAATAGTTCTCCATCAATAACTTAAAAAAAAAGTGGGAAAACTTAACTGAAGTGGTCTGTCTATTCTTATCCCAACCTTTAACTTTTTTATTGTTTATCCCTATGCTACAGGGAGAAAAGACATAGATGGGGCACATTACCATTATCATGTGAGTAAATATTTTCACTTACTGTAAGTGATATGTGTTAGGTAAAAACATAACCAGTGGGTGTAAAAAGAAATACAATAAGAGAAATGAAAACAGTGAAAGAAAAAGATCACACCTGAGACCAGGAAAACAATACTGAAAATGAAATGAAGTATGGCTGCTGGACTGAATCTAAAAACATGAGGGATCCTGAAGGAATGGAAGAGGTGTTACAAAACAAGGGTTTTCAGAGTATAATGCAGAATGTGACACCACACATGAACAGCAGCATAACAAGGGAAAGGAGGGATGCAGTAACTGTATCTGTATGAATTAGAACCTGCAGAGGATCACTGTCATAATGACGAGAGATATTGGCTACTGAGTGGATGTAAAGTGTTTGGCCAGGTGATGATAGGGGAATGAGAAAATCAGTTGTAAGGAATCAGAGACTTCTACCAGTAACTGAACAATGAATGAAGGCGAGACCCCATGCCCACGATTTGTTTTGGTGACAGACAGCAGAGACCCTGTAAAACTGAAATTCAACAACTGAAAGAATGGTCACCTCATCCACAATGACTATCAAATGGACATATCCCAATCATAAGCAGACCTGAATCAAATCCACAAGTCTAACAACAGACACTGGCTTGGCTGGCTAATATTTAATACCATCCCTTAGGCAGTAGCACATCCAGCTGCAAATACTCAAATTTTTAGTTGATTGTGTCTATCCAGGAGACAAAAATTGGAAACCACATGTTCATACTCTTAATGTTTAATGCAATAAGCCTACACTCTGACCAAGATTCAAAATTTTGATTGCTTAGTCAAAATGGTGACAATTGGTATAACATGTCTAAAGCAAAAAATACATGTCTTTTTGCTTACTGCTGTCTGATTTTCTAAATCTATTTTCAGACAATTCTGATTTGAAAGCAGAATTCTATATCAACATAAATCTTTAATGAAGGTAAGGAATCATTTACTAGATCTCTCAAACCAGAACCTGCATTCTGAGTCAATGTGCAACCTGGCAATGGGAGTGATGAGTTAGGTCATGACAAGCACTACATATGCTGGATCTATTATCTCATATACAGTCTGAACCAGAGATAATACAGTCTGAACCAATCACCAAAACTATATATTGTAATACAACACTAATCTGAGCTATCACTCTTCTAACCCAGCAAACTACAAGAGTACACCATGGAACACTTGTGCTGCCTGCAGTGCAGCAAACTAAGTGAGGCTGACATAATAAGGGAAGAAATATTGTCTGGAAACTACCAAAAATATCTGTATAAGTTCCATGACCAAAGATGGAATATTCTTCAAAGTTAAGTTCCAAGTTAAACCTTTTTATAAGAAGCAGGAACTAGATCTTACTTCATGTTAAGTTTTCCATAGAATGGCCTCATTTAAGTGGGTAATACTCACAGACATGGTTACAGCCATGAGTTTCTGGCTATCATCAAACCTCTAAGCCCTTCTAATTCAACATCTTGTGCCAATACTCCTTTTTGCAATGGCAAAATGTTTACACTTGCTTTTCACTTTGTTGATTTAATCCACAGCAATGGTTTATTTCTTTTTTCAACTTAAAGTTGACTACCAGCAGGGGGATATGAATTGAAACATATCTTACTGGTGGGTGGGAAATGAAATGAAACACAATTTGCTTGTGGGTGGGACAGAAATAAAAAAAAATCATATGGCTGTGACGTCATCATAAATGCATGATGATTATGAAACTTAGAGTTATTTTGAAATATCTTATCATTAACCTTTTCAGAGTCCTACATATGTATGGGATATGTGCTGATGTTTCCTGCCCTGTTTCATACATCCTGAAGTGGCCTTGAGCCATACAGTGATACCATATGACATAAGCAGTAATAACTCCCTCTCAGAAATTTGAAAGCTGCTAGATAGAAAACAAATATAAATGAGCTGTTGCATGGGAAGAAATAACAAGCAGTTTTCAAGAAAAGTATTGATACACAGGTATCTGTTAAAGATGATGATCATGAAGTCCTATTTGAGTCCCACAATAACAATAACCAGTAAGTGGCAAATCATAACCAGGTAAACATACTATGATACCACTAAAGATATTTAAAGGGGCAGTGAGTCACAGGGTGGGGGAGGTGCGAAGGTTCTGGGAGTGGTGAAGAATGGGTGAAAGGCAAGAAAGTTATCTCAGAGAGCAAAAAAGGGTATGTTTGAAGGAATAGTGGTTTCATCAATGTTACATGGTCATGAGGCATGGGCTATAGATAGGATTGTGCGGAGGAAGGTGGATGTGTTGGAAATGAAATGTTTGAGAACATTATGTGGTGTGAGATGGTTTGATCAAGTAAGTAATGAAAAGGCGAGAGAGATGTGTGGTAATAAAAAGAGTGTGGTTGAGAGAGCAGAAGAGGGTGTATTGAAATGGTTTGGTCACATGGAGAGAATGAATGAGGAAAGATTGACAAAGAGGATATATGTGTCAGAGGTAGAAGGAACATAGAGAAGCGGGACACCAAATAGGAGGTTGAAGGATGGAGTGAAAAAGATTTTGAGCAATTGGGGCCTGAACATACAGGAGGGTGAAAGGTGTGCAAAGAATAAAGTGAATTGAAACGATGTGGTATACCGGGGTTGATGTGCTGTCAATGGATTAAACCAGGGCATGCGAAGCATCTGGGGTAAACCATGGAAAGTTTTGTGGGGCCTGGATGTGGAAAGGGAGCTGTGGTTTCAGTGCACTGCCATCAAATGATTAAACACCCATAAAAATTGTGATACATATTAAAGCCTATTCCATACAACTGAATGTACAATACCTGTGAGCATTCATCGATAACCACCACATCAAAGTAATCATGAGGCAAATGCTTGAGGGGGCCATCATTACTGCTACTAGTCAAGGTGGCTAAAATGACATCACAACTCAGAAGCACCTGCTTAATCAGTCGGGTCTCTCTGTAAACAAAATATTACCATTATCCTCTTACATTTACATCATCTCATAACTAAAACAAAATAGTCAGGGTTTACATTAACCAGAGCTTAGCATGCCGGAATGAAAAAAATTCCCATGCATAAGTAACTGGCAGAATGTGAATACAAAGTCCTTGCAACTGTAGTAAGAGGATGATAAATCTATGTGCATGTACATATTATGTATATTTGTGACAAGGTGATGGGTTAAGTGTTTATGTTTGACATATGATAAGTTTTGTAGAAATCTCGTTGAGCCCAACAGATCATCACATATACATCGTCAATATGTATATAATAAATCTACAAAGTTTTAGTTTAAACTATTGTCACCTGTATCAGGAGTTGATTACACAAAATAGAAACTGTACTTAGTAATACATATCATTCTAATTATAAAGACAATACAACTATTTTTGTAAAAATTCATTTATTGTAACCACTTTTAAAACACACTAATATTCAATGTGTATGTAATATATATACACAGTTCCAACTTCATCTACTTGATACCAGAATTAAGAGAGCTAAGTTAAATGAAAAGCTACTGGCTTTAAATTTGCCCATCTGGAGGAGGGAACAATGACCTAATCACAACCTTTAAGTTTTTAAAACAGTTCAATGACATGGACGGAGAACAGTTTTTCAAGAGAAGTAGGGACAGAGCATCCTCACAACATAACATGAAATTAAACTAGAAACTTGTGAAAAAAGATGTAAAGAAGTACTTTCATTAAATACAATTATTAAATACAATTGATGGATGAATGGAAGAGAATGACTGAGGACATGCTTAATGCAGACAACATAAATAAATTTAAGAAAATGTATGATACTATTTTCCAGAGATGGAATCTCATGGTATAAAACTCCCTCCCCATACAGTATGAATATGTAATTACACAATAAAGTATAGTACTTGCCAATAAGCTTCAAAAATAATTAGCAAAGTTCAACATTAGATTTTTTTGTGTAAATTATCATTTGTAGCCACCAAAATGTCACATTCATATCAAATCAGCAAAAGTTTCAAATTCATCCACATTTAAGTGTTAAAGGAGTTGAATGCACAAAACATGCAATACATATGGTAATTCCTCTGAAAACCTTACAAGATTCAACACAACATTTTGTACAAAAATATTTTATGACCACCATAATATCATTTGCATGTTTCCTATGGGTAGGTAAGAAATCGGCATGTTCTCAATTCCATCCACTGACAATCACAGACTAAACAAAACTTCTAGCAGTAAAAGATATCAAAAATTCACTCAACACATCCTTGCACAAAAGATGTTTAACATAACTCTACAAAAAAGGACAATGGTTACCTAACATGGGCATCCAGAAAGGCTTCAAAACTAAAATCATCAAACTGTACACTGGGGTCCCCCAAGGTGCAGTTTCTTTTCCATCCTCTGTTAATCCCTTCCTATATAACATCCTGTCACCCCCCCACTTATCACACTGTGAAAATGCTCTGATATGCAGATGCCTCACAGTGACATACATAGGAGGTTCATGGTAAATAAAATGTTAAAGCTAAGTTTTCTCAGTAAATACTAAATGATTCATAGATCAAAAATCTTGACTAATCTCTACCTTTCACGAAGTTCCTTTCGAAAAGTCTTTATTTCTCTCTGAAGATAGTGTCTCTTGCTTTTGTCTCTTGCCTTCTTTAACTTTCCCATATGGTCACTTATATCCCGACGAATGTCTCCTAAAATCTGGGACTCCTCGCTATAGAAAAAAGAAAAATATCTGGTGAGGCAATAGCATTCTCAGGTGCAAATTCTTTAACCAGATATAAATTTACTTACGTAATTTACTTAAACAAAAATCACATAAAGTACTTCAAAATACCAGCACACAAAATTGTTCCTCTAACTTTAGGATCTCAGCTTCCGAATCACAAAACTGTGAAGTTATTCATTATTAGGAAAATAAATTAGCTATGGCTAGTTATAAAAAGATATAAACAATTTTATCTAGATATTATCTAGATATGTTACCAACATATGGTGCAAAAAAGCATCAAGAGTATGTTTTTGAGTGAGTTGAGTAACACGAGCTGGATGACCTAAACGCACTAAACGCACACCAGCAACAGATAGCCGCTCCACTAAGTTGTCTACAGCAAGGTTTGATGCAGCACAAGCAAGAACCTGAAAAAAGTTATACTACTTAGATATATTCAAAAGAGGGTCATAGACAGAATTACACTATAATCAATCTCAACATATCTTGATTCAGAAAAACAGCACCTTAAACTTGATAACTTTCCTAAACATGTATAAATATATATTATTCATTTTTTTATCATACTTGATCACCATTTCCCGCATCAGAAAGTGGCGCCAAGAAACAGACGAAGAATGACCCATCCATTCATATACACATGTATATACATAAACACCCATACATGTTATCTATTTATCTTATTATACTTTGTCGCTGTCTCGCGCGTTAAAGAGGTAGTGCAAAGAAACAGACGAAAGAATGGCCCAACCCACCCACATACACATGTATATACATACATGTCCACACGTGCACATATACATACCTATAGATCTCAACATATACATATATATACACACACAGACATATACATATATACACATGTACATAATTCATACTGTCTGCCCTTATTCATTCCCGTTGCCACCCCGCCACACATAAAATGACAACCCCCTCCCCCAGCATGTGCGCAAGGTTGTGCTAGGAAAGGACAACAAAGGCCACATTCGTTCACACTCAGTCTCTAGCTGTCATTATAGTGAACCGAAACCACAGCTCCCTTTCCACATCCAGGCCCCACAAAACTTTCCATGGTTTACCCCAGACACTTCACATGCCCTGCTTCAATCCATTGACAGCACATCGACCCCAGTATACCACATCGTTCCAATGCACTCGATTCCTTGCACGCCTTTCTCCCTCCTGCATGTTCAGGCCCAAGTCACTCAGAATCTTTTTCACTCCATCTTTCCACCTCCAATTCGGTCTCCCACTTCTCCTCATTCCCTCCACTTCTGACATATATATCCTCTTTGTCAATCTTTCCTCACTCATTCTCTCCATGAGACCAAACCATTTCAAAACACCCTCTTCTGCTCTCTCAGCCACACTTTTTATTACCACACATCTCTCCATTCAAACTTACCTCCCAGTTGACTTGTCCCTCAACCCTACTGTACCTAATAACCTTGCTCTTATTCACATTTACTCTCAGCTTTCTTCTTTCACACACTTTACCGAACTCAGTCACAGGCTTGTGCAGTTTCTCACCCGAATCAGCCACCAGCACTGTATCATCAGCAAACTACAGCTGACTCACTTCCCAAGCTCTCATCCACAACAGACTGCATACTTGCCCCTCTTTCCAAAACTCTTGCATTCACCTCCCTAACAACTCCACCCATAAACAAATTAAACACCCATGGAGACATCATGTACGACTGCCACAAACCAACATTCACTGAGAACCAATCACTTTCCTCTCTTCCTACTCGTACACATGCCTTACATCCTCGATAAAAACTTTTCACTGCTTCTAATAACTTGCCTCCCACACCATATATTCTTAATACCTTTCACAGAGCATCTCTATCCACTCTATCATATGCCTTCTCCAGATCCATAAATCCTACATACAAATCCATTTGCTTTTCTAAGTATTTCTCACATACATTCTTCAAAGCAAACACCTGATCCACACATCCTCTACCACTTCTAAAATCACACTGCTCTTCCCCAATCTGATGCTCTGTACATGCCTTCACCCTCTCAATCAATACCCTCTCACATAATTTACTAGGAATACTCAACAAACTTATACCTCTGTAATTTGAGCACTCACTCTTATCCCCTTTGCCTTTGTACAATGCACTATGCATGCATTCTGCCAATCCTCAGGCATCTCACCATGAGTCATACATACATTAAATAACATTACCAACCAGTCAACAATAAAGTCACCCCCTTTTTGATAAATTCCACTGAAATACCATCCAAACCTACTGCCTTGCCGGCTTTCATCTTCCGCAAAGCTTTTACTACCTCTTCTCTGTTTACCAAATCATTCTCCCTAACCCTTTCACTTAGCACACCACCTCGACCAAAACACCCTATAATCTGCCATTCTATCATCAAACACACTCAACAAACCTTCAAAATACTCACTCCATCTCCCATACATGTACATACATATATACATACACATACACGTATCAACATATATACATATACATACACATAAACAGACAAATACATGTATACACATGTACATATTCATATGTGCTTGCCTTCAATCCATTCCTAGTGCCACCCAGCCCCACAGGAAACAGCATCGCTACCCACTACTTCAGCAAGGTAGTACTAGAAAAACAGACAAAAAAAGCCACATTCAGTCTCTAGCTGTCATGTGTAATGCACCGAGACCACAGCTCCCTATCCACATCCAGACCCCACTCATCTTTCCATGGTTTACCCCAGATGTTTCATGTGCCCTGGTTCAGTCCATCGACAGCACGTTGACCCATGTATACAACATCGTTCCAATTCACTCTATTCCTTGCACGCCCCTCACCCTTCTGTATGTTCAGGCTCCAATCGCTCAAAATCTTTTTCACTCCATCATTCCACCTCCAATATGGTCTCCTGCTCCCCCTTGTTACCTCCACCTCTGACACATATATCCTCTTTGTCAATCTTTCCCCACTCATTCTCTCCATATGTCCAAACCATATCAACACACACTCTTCCACTCTCTCAACCACACTCTTTTTATTTCAACACATCTCTCTCACCCTTTCATTACTTACATGATCAAACCACCTCACACCACATACATGAATAACCCTGCACTTACCTCTCATCAAAGTGTCCATATATGACCAAAGCCATTAATTGTTCTTCACATTGTAGTTCAGTTTTAGTAAATAAGTAGCCAAATCATTATCGCATTTGATACGTTCTGGCACGTGATACAGAATAAAGTAATCAGATAAAGATATTTCTTTGGTATATGTATATCCCTGGGGATAGGATAGAAAGAATACTTCCCACGTATTCCCTGCGTGTCATAGAAGGCGACTGAAAAGGGAAGGAGCGGGGGGCTGGAAATCCTCCCCTCTCGTTTTTTTTTAATTTTCCAAAAGAAGGAACAGAGAAGGGGGCCAGGTGAGGATATTCCCTCCAAGGCCCAGTCCTCTGTTCTTAATGCTACCTCGCTAATGCGGGAAGTGGCGAATAGTATAGAAGAAAAAGAAAATGTATATACATGTGTAAGTGGGTGGGTTGGGCCATTCTTTTGTCCGTTTCTTTATGCTGCCTCGTTAAAGCGGGAGACAGCGATTAAGTATAATAAAAAGATGTACAAAAAAAGTCATTTTTCTATATATCTAGAAAGAAAGCTATGCAAACAATAATCTTTAAATCCAAATCATTCCATTCTTAGCACACAACTATACGATGACCTTATTTTTTGAGAACACACATATTTGTGGACTTCAGTGGTGTAGCGGTTAGCATTCCTGACCATGACACATTCATGGGCTGCCCACAGTCGAGCACATAGGTTCAAATCCTGAGTGCTGCAGTTGGTCCACAGTCAATACAGCTGTTCATTCATCTCTATGAGTTGGTTGATAAAATGGGCACCTGGCTCAGGCAGGGGTGTACATATATAGTTAATGTGATGGCCTTGATTAGAGCCTAAGCTTAAAAAAAAAAAATTACATTCTAACCTTTCATCTCAACAACCTTCCTGTACCCATCTCTCCCTTCAACATGTCCTTATCATTTGTATTTTTATGCAAAAACTTAATAAAAACTACTCACCTTTGATTTCATCTTAACATGTTGCCTAATAACTTCAACCACAGTTGTTGTTTTGCCAGTGCCTGGTGGTCCATGAATCAGTGCTAAATCACTTCTTTGGATGGAAAATTGAACTGCCTCTTTTTGGGAACTGTCCAACTTTTCTGTAAGATGGTTTTAATACCTTTAAGTTGAAGTTAGAATAGCTGATAAGTGCAATCTAACATGGTTATATATCAGCAAGGCTCTATCCGTAATAACTTCTGCAAAACTTGAAAACAAAATGAGTATATTTGCTCAATTATATCTGATGTAGGATCTTTAAACTCGTGAGGAAGTCTATGAAGAATGCTTTCTATATATGTAAGTCATTGCACATGGCCTCAATTTCTGAATACTTCTCATCTCATATAATAAATCCTTCAATGTACAACTCCACCTGTACTTCTTTCTCTCTCTGAGTTTTTTTTTTTATCTGTGAGTATCTGATATTTCCCACTTTCACAAACAGCCTTGAAGCGTTCCAGTAATCTGTTGCTGTTTGAATTCTTTTGTATTTCGGCAACTAATCTCACTCTTTCCTCTTCACTAACACAATTATTATGCCAAATGTCTAACATCCATTCTTTCTACATGAAACTACCTCAGCACAAAGCTCTGACCAAGTAGTTCCTTTACATTTTTGCATCTCATCCAAACTTCATATTGCTTTATTCCTTATCCATTCACCAAATTTTATATTTCCACTATCGAAAAATCCAAATCAACTACTTTCACAGTAATAGCTAATCCCCTATCAAAGATCCAAGTTCTATCCTCCATCATCCTCTCAACTACAACTGTAATACGTCGACAACTTACGATTATAAAGAACAAGACTGCCATCTGCTTGGGTTAACTGTTGTGGCAAGAAAGGTGCTGAAGACTTTGGCAATGTCTCTCCAAATAATACCGAAATTAAATGAGAAGCAGGACCATTGATTTGCTTATCAAGCTCAACAAGCCCAGATTTGATCCTTCGGTATGTTACCTGAGAACAAAGGAAATTTTTCATTCATACAAACAATAAAAAATTAGCAATAGGTCACTGCCAGCTAAACAAATGAGGTGAACGATGGTTGCTGATTGTGCTCCAGCATGTAACCTCTACCATACGACATCATGAGTCTTGGGTAAGTTACTCTACAGTTGTTCAGCCATGTGGACAAGCATCCATGCATCCTATACACTTAATAGTGGTGGAAGGGGATAAAATCTCTTGGATTCACCCAGTCTACCCCATGAGTTAAAATAGGGGTCTTCAACAACCCATGAGTGAGTGCTCCCTTACATGCGCTTGGAGCTATGTCAGTTGATGACAAATTTATGTAATACTGTATAACTATCTAATTCTTAACTAAATGTTAACTGCTCACATTACTGCCTTAAGACACTGAGCTTCACTTTTCCTCTGATAATATCAAATGTATTTAACACACTATGAAGATTTCACAATGTAATTCAAAATTAATGAAAGCACTGCATACTTTCTAATCAGATGAATGGGAGTCATTTCACTTCCTAATAAATCAATTATCAGTGATGTACTACTGTCAAAACATTACCAGAACACTATGAATGCTTCCATCATAATTAAAGCCATCATGCATCTGTGACAACAGAGGAATCTTTACCTTTATACCTCTCCTGGTACCATACACAGCTACCAAGTTAATAACAATACAATGATACTAGATTTATCAGTTAAGAATACTCACAACTTAAAAGATGTTTCATCAATATCCTATAAACCAGTTTCCATAATAAATTTGGTTTTGAACATTCTGGTTTCTCATTCAAATATGGATACTTAAAAGGTTCACATTAGTTTTAGTGCTATTGAGGATTTTTTTTCATAACTGATCACCATCTCCCATGTTAGCAAGATAGCACCAGCAACAGATAAAGGATGCATTCACTCCCTTCCATCTCTAGCTGTAATGTGCAGTGCATGGTAAGGTCTGTGGGTCCTGGTTGTCATGAGGGGGCTAGGTTTTGGTGATTTAAACATAACAGCTACAGAATAGATGTGAGCAGATGCAGTCTTGCTATCTCGCTAACACGGGATATGGTTATCAAGTATGAAAAATAAATTAACTTACATCTAATGGAAGAATAACCAAAAATCATGTAAATATTATTGTAGCAATGTAAATATCAAATAGAAACAATAACTGTAAATCAAAGACTGCTCATAACAGAAGTTTCTTACATCATTTGAGAGTCTATGTAGATACAACTGGACATCATCACTAAGCGTATCCAATTCATCAGCACCCTCATCAATGACAATACGGACAGATGACTGAGTTATGTGTGTCACTACCCCTGTTGTCAGCTGAATGTTCTGCTCTGGCCCATAGGTGTGCACACCAACAATATCACCTGCAAAGACAGTTGTCATTTTACAAGAGAAAATAACAAGAAATCCCTCCATCCCTCCACATAAGCATGACGTGGAAAAGATTAAACTTTCTTCCGCATAATTCTTTTTTCATTCACTTTATGAATACATGTCTTCCTAGTTTATTGAAGAGCATGCAATAAAATTATTCACTTTTGCTGGAGAGACTGATTTCTTCACTCTGACTGTCAATTAAAAAAATAAAGTTTTAACACCACTCTTCATTAAAGTACAGCAAAACCTCTGTTATCTGAAATCCTTGGGATATCAGCCAATTTGGATAACAACATCTCTGGCGATTCAAGGTTTTTTTAACATATATGTCAGGAATTGTAAGATTTCAAAATTCTTACATATCTGTAAATATCTTACATCAAGAAGAGTAAGAAAATGACACTGAACCTAACAAGCACTTCCTTGGACTATTCTTCAGCCAGCCTCATGAACATCTTTTCGAGGTACAAAACAATCATCTTGCACTTCATGCAAGAAGAAGGCTTCGAGGAGCTGTCAGGTAATTGCTGATAACACTTGAAAGGGGCCATTGTCCACAATAGTAATCTAGGGTGCACATAATACACAAATGTGCAAGACTGGCACATAACACCATGCCAGAAAGCACATGGGAGACTGTAAACAATCATCAGTGCCACAAACACTAAGTTGAGAGTACACTAATCACTGTGGCACATTATGTACATGATTTGAAATATTTTTCAAGTACCTTTCATAATTTCTTGATTTTTTGGCATCATCAAGGGATGCTAACCAAAACTGCAGAGCACGGATTGTTTTGAACATTTTGTTGTATTGGTTTATAGTTAACAGAGGTTTTACTGTATTAGGGTCTACACATATTGCAAGCCTTTATCTCTGAGCTGATGCTCTTCCTGCTCCTCTTGGGAACTTTCCACTTATGGTACATTCCAAGTTCAGGAAGCTATTAACAATACTGCACAGTAAGAATGTAATTTGTATGTCCATGATAACACATGTACACTGGGGGGCTACCATAGGTATGCTAACACTTGCTAGTAACTCATCAGGGTAATTGCTCACTATTATCGCAAACTGTACTATCTTTTATACTGTATGTGTTTACCTTTCTTTTCTGGTGTCTAATGTACTTTCATCTATCTCTCCAAGGAAAACATACTGTATGGTTACAGTACATCCTTTTGGGCATCAATACTTGCCAGCAAGATATCACTTGCCAGAGTGGTTACCGACTTTTACCATACAATTTTTGAATTCATTTGAAGTTCTCTATTTTATGTCTGCATTATCTGGTTCATTGTCTCAAGAACAACATAAAGGTGGATCAGATATACAAATAATATGATCATTATTATTATTCTTTATTTATTTTATTTATTTTGCTTTGTTGCTGTCTCCCGCGTTAGCGAGGTAGTGAAAGGAAACACACGAAAGAATGGCCCAACCCATCCACATACACATGTATATACATACAAGTCCACACACGCAAAATATACATACCTATACATCTCAACGTATACATATATATACACACACAGACATATACATATATACATAATTCAAACTGTCTGCCTTTATTCATTCCCATCGCCACCTCGCCACACATGAAATAACAACCCCCTTCCCCCTCATGAGTGCGAAGTAGCACTAGGAAAAGACAACAAAGGCCACATTCGTTCATACTCAGTCTCTAGCTGTCATGTAATAATTATTATCATCATTATTATTATTATTTTTATTTTTTATTATACTTTGTCGCTGTCTCCCGCGTTTGCGAGGTAGCGCAAGGAAACAGACGAAAGAAATGGCCCAACCCCGATACACATGTATATACATACGTCCACACACGCAAATATACATACCTACACAGCTTTCCATGGTTTACCCCAGACGCTTCACATGCCCTGATTCAATCCACTGACACCACGTCAACCCCGGTATACCACATCGCTCCAATTCACTCTATTCCTTGCCCTCCTTTCACCCTCCTGCATGTTCAGGCCCCGATCACACAAAATCTTTTTCACTCCATCTTTCCACATCCAATTTGGTCTCCCTCTTCTCCTCGTTCCCTCCACCTCCGACACATATATCCTCTTGGTCAATCTTTCCTCACTCATTCTCTCCATGTGCCCAAACCACTTCAAAACACCCTCTTCTGCTCTCTCAACCACACTCTTTTTATTTCCACACATCTCTCTTACCCTTACGTTACTTACTCGATCAAACCACTTCACACCACACATTGTCCTGAAACATCTCATTTCCAGCACATCCATCCTCCTGCGCACAACTCTATCCATAGTCCACGCCTCGCAACCATACAACATTGTTGGAACCACATTCCTTCAAACATACCCATTTTTGCTTTCCGAGATAATGTTCTCGACTTCCACACATTCTTCAAGGCTCCCAGAATTTTCGCCCCCTCCCCCACCCTATGATCCACTTCCGCTTCCATGGTTCCATCTGCTGCCAGATCCACTCCCAGATATCTAAAACACTTCACTTCCTCCAGTTTTTCTCCATTCAAACTCACCTCCCAGTTGACTTGACCCTCAACCCTACTGTACCTAATAACCTTGCTCTTATTCACATTTACTCTTAACTTTCTTCTTTCACACACTTTACCAATTATTATTATTATTATCATTATTACCTTTTTTATTATACTTAATCGCTGTTTCCCATGTCAGCAAGGTAACACCAGGAAACAGATGGAAAACGGCCCATCCACTCATATACACATATACAAACATATAGATCAACATATACACATATCCATACATAAACATACAGAAACCCATTATCATCACACAGCTCCAGGACCCCATTCATACAGCTCTTGCAGCTTTGAGACTATATTCCATGCAGAAGCAAGGCAATAAACTCCTTAAGAATGAGAAGGTTCTCCAAGTGACTATTTTTACAATACACTATAAATGAAGGATTTCTCAAGCATGAAATACCCATAAATAGGTGGAGTCCAGCTCATGACATCAATATAATTTGTTTTATACCTGAAGAAAAGTTGTTGGCTGGCAATGACGCATCCTTCTTAACTGGAACAAGAGTAAACATCGGACGCCCATACAATCCAGTTAGCCTCTCACTAATCTGCAAGTGAGCTAACAATACCCCTTGTGCCTCAAGGGCCTTGAGAGAAAATCCATCAACCTGTCAATCAATTGATACAATCATAAATGATAAAAAACATAATTAATATAAGTGATAAGAAAATTCATGAAGAATATTACCATGTTCTGTAAGGTGACGAGACTTACCAAAAGAATTAGCAGGGCATACCATATCTTCTTTGAATATAACTACAAGCAATATATACATGTGCCCCTATAAATACTCTATTCTTGAGACAGATGGTCCATTAAATATCTCCCACATCCAGGTCAGTAAAGTTTCTAATAATAAACTTTAAACTGTATAAAAGCTCAAACATTTCTTTCTAATTCCAACAATATTGTCTAATGAGAAATCTGCATCAATTCAATCTTTGCATTACAATAAATATTATGAGATGTGGTACAGTGAAGGAATAAAAACTGGTTATGAAGACTGAAAAACTTTTTCTTTCTATGGTGGAGTCTGCAAGGAAACAAGATATGCTTCAAGGATTACTGGAGTCTCAGTCATGCTATAAACCTCACTTAACAGAGAAAATCTCAGTTTCACTTGTCCTTTCTGAATGAAGCATGAATCATCAGGGACAGTGCTCAAATTGTTTGGACCCATCTCAGTCAATAAGTGCTCTTTAACAGGTTAGTGCCTAACAACCCATCTACACCAACAGATCAAATTCACTTAATCCCCATGCCAAAGCTCCAATCCATAGTGGCCTTAACAAGAATCAAAGAAAAATGTTTCACAATAAGGAAAAAAAGACTGGGCAGGTCAACAAAAACAGGTAAATTCCCTGCAGAAAATGCATCAGAGAGAAAAGGTCTTTCGATCTTCAAATCCTACCTTTCTCTTCTCTATGGTCTGTGAACAAGCAAACAAGACCATACCAACATGGAGGATGGCTGGAGAAATTTTTTTCAAAATCTTACAAACCAACATAGTGAATTACCTCCACTGGCGAACTGTCAGAGAACTGAGAACCGACTCTCTGGTTACAGGACCCCCAAAGCCACAGAAGTACAGTCACACACATAAAGAATCACAAAGATCTCTTTGAGAGGGTGCTGTGAAGATCAGCTAAGATGGTACGGGAATTCTGAAAACAGAGCTACACTGGTCTGCAGTGAAAGATGACATGGGTGAGTATGTATGCTGTGAACCTGGAAAATGAAGGCTAATCAGCAGCTTTTCATGGGTTTGTGACACCAACCTGATGGCAGACACTGATGGGCTAAGGCATACCTGAACTGTTTGAACAATGACACCGACAATTCATGATTTGATCAAGAAGGGTAAATGAAACTGAGCTTTCCTGACTGATAACTGAGTGTCTGGCATTAACCACAAGCCAATATTCCCAAGGAATATCTCGTTTGCTTATAGAAAGACTGTTGAGGAGAGAATATGATTTAACACATAATCAGTCATTTTAATTGAATTAATGAGCATACTTATAAAACACTTTTTTCATGAGGATATTATGTCACCAATGAATGGAGTTACATAAAATACCTGTGTTCTAGCAGCTTCAACTTCTGCCTTTCTCTCTTCCTCCAGGAGAGAGCTGTGTAGTTTGACCCATTCATGGCAAGACAATACAGGTTTTTTTTGGGCCATGGCTCCAACTTTATTCCAAGAACTTCACTTTACTATACCCTGAAAAAAAAATTAATAAATAAAACAGGATAAAAATAACAATTATTAAAACCAAAGACATACCATGTGTTGGCCATGCAGCGATAAAACAAAAGCTTATCTCTTAACTCAATTTATTCGTTTCATAGGATATATACATGTGTATGGCTGACACTATGAATGTTAAACCTAAAGTATGTTTTAGATAATCATTTTAATGATCCCAGAGAGAAGAATGAGGGCTTCGGAAACTGGGAAACTTTCAATCTCCAAGGTGGTGTCCCACGAGCATGAGAGACATTCTACCATAATGAAAAGTCATCATATCAAGCTAACAAAATTGAGCCAATAAAAAACTACGTTTGTAATAAATCTAGAACTAAGAAATAACAAATAATGACAATAACTGGGCCAATATGAACTGCTAATAATCAGTAATTATAGAGGAAGGATTTCATAGGTTCTGTATACAAGTGTTCCACTTGCTTAACCCCTTAACTTTCCCTTAACTTCAAAGTCCTTCCCACGAAAATAAAATTACTTAATATCTTGTCTCATTACCGTGATAGCTGTGTAGACTATATCCATATCACTATTTGTTGATTAAATTAAAGAAATTTGGGGTAATGTTTGGAAAATCAAATTACAGTTGGTGAACAGTTGCAGAGTTTTTTTTCAATTCCGAAGACATTGGGGGGCGATAAATGCTATTCAAATCAAGGAAATTATACAGTTGATCAATGCAAAACTTAATCGTACAGTTGTAGATGTTATTAATAACCCATGGAAACTGCAACTAGCAGCCGAAATAATAGTCCACACCTACTTACAAACAATTCGTCTGCAGCTGAGGATCTCATGGCCGCTCGCTGGGCTCTGTTTATTTGTTGACATCCTCCGTTGTGGTGCCATCATGGAGGTGGCTCTATCGTGGGTGTTTATGTACAAATATACCAAATTTACCAATATAAAAAATGTACCAAACACAGCCAAGCATGTGTTTGGTATATTTCGACTACAGTGTTGAAAATGGTAAATCTTGATTATTAAAAAGTTTAGAGTAAGTTTTCATAAACCCTGTTCATGTTTAAAAAAAAAAATTGCTAACTTTGACTCTAGGTAACGTCACACCTTCCCTGAAATAGTACTTCTGCCTTCTTTCTTTCAAACTGTTCGCCATTTCCCGCATTAGCGAGGTAGCGTTAAGAACAGAGGACTGGGCCTTTGAGGGAATACCCTCACCTGGCCCAATTCTCTGTTCCTTCTTTTGGAAAAAAAAAAAAAAAAAAAAAAAAAATAATTTACTAATTACAGTAGTTGAAAGCAGTATTATTGATACGTTTAAGAGAGGACTTGATAAGTATTTTCTTTCAAATCTATGACTGACATTATATGCACCTCGTTAGCTATACAATAAGTTTACAGGTGCTCCTCTGCAGAATCGGTATGTCTTTCTATTCTTACCACATTCATCCTTAAGTTTCTGCTCTCTTCCACTATCACAAACGGTTCCCTCAGGGCTTAGAAACTTCCGGCCTTGCTCTTTAACTTGCTGTATTATTTGTTTTACATTCGTTCAATAAAATGAAAAGTCCCGAATCGTGCTCTTTACCTGTCTTCGTCATTGGAAGTAACTATTTCACCAGAAGCAAAACTGGCTCTTTCCTATAGCTAGTTTCGACCCTGGGATACTTTTACCAATGTTATCTTCAGATTCTTCCAAGTCTTCCCTAAATCCTTCCTAGATCCTCTAACATATCTTTCGCAGTTTGTCTAAGTCCAGGAATATCCTGCCTATGTTTTACAAAACCGTCCACAGACTTACAACCCATTGTTCACAGTTAAAATAACTTAGGAACTTAAAGTTCACGTTTTGCATGAAAAGAAGGCTAAAATTCAACCCATATTTTATGAACAATAAGGTTCACGAATTCTTAAATACCATGATTTACAACAAAACTGTGTTATGATGTGCCTGTTCAGGTCCTATATACTCAAAATCATTTGTTCACTACATCCTTCCATCTCCAATATGGTATTTCTCTTCTTATCCCCTCCACTTCCATTGCTCAGTTCCACTTCCATGGTTCCTTTCACTGCCATGTCCACTTCTAGGTATTTAAACCACTCCATTCCTTTCAAATTTTCTCTGTATAAACTCACACCCCAATTAACTTGTCCCTCTACACTGCTGAAACTTGTTTTAGTTCACATTTACTCTCAATCTCTTCCTTACACACAACTTTTCCATATATAGACAACAACCGCAGTTTCTCATTCAGATTTGCTACCAGCGCCGTGTCATCAGCAAGCAACTGACTGACTCACTTCCTAGGTCCCCCACACATGCAATAGTATCACATGTTTTCTGAGTGTCGAGTTACAGACAATTCACCCAAAACAAATCTCACTCTCGTATAAGTCTAAGAGGTTTGTTAAATTTTGTATGTTTGACCTTTCTCCAAAGTCATGCAGTCCCTCGCGTAATTTCTCCTCTGTAGAAAGTCATCCATTCACATTTTAATTATCTTTTCCAGAACCTTACAGACCACACTCGTCAGAGACAGGTCAGCAGTTTAACGCCTGTTCCTGGACGTCTTTCTTATAGATGAACATGACCTTAGCTCTTTTCCATTTCCTTGGCACTCTGCCTTTCTCCATTGATATCTAAACAGCATTTCAGGAGCTTTATCTCGTATATACGCACACATCTTTTGGAACATATGGTGAAAATTTCATCATGACCTTGAGCCTTGTATAAGTTAAAAGCTTTCAGTAGTGGTAATATTACTGTGAAGATACTTTTGAACTAATTCAGTTCCCCACACATCCTCTACAATTCCTCCTTCTGAACCCCTTAGCCTGATCAAATGTTCTTTAACTTGCAATCTATTCCCGTTGAATTAATAAAAGGGTTTTGGATGTTTTCCTAACACGTCCACCATATTCCTTGTAAAGTTTGTTTTTCCTTCCTTTTGATATTGATTCCTTACTTTCTGTACTTTGCAAATGCTGGCTGGCTAGAGTGCCGTATATATCGTTACAGCATATCTTAAAGCTCATTTGCTTTTTGACCTTTTTTTTTAAAGCATTTTCCCTTTTTTTGCCGTTCCTTTTGTATTTGATGTTCGAGGCACCCATATTCTTACTATAAATTTCACAGAACCTCTTACATAAAGCCTTGGTTCCCGGCTATTGAACTCCATTTCCCGATCAGTCACCAAAGAAATCGTTTATGCTTGGGTTCACTGTCATGATCGTATTACTGAAAATTTTCGTATATATACTACCTTTTCTCCCCAAGACTTCAGTCCCTCCAAACTCTATGACTTAACTTCCCTGTAAGAAAACTCTGCTATCTCTAAGAGTGTTCGTCATGGGTTAATGTACTATACCGATTTCTCCATTATATCCCTACAAACATGTTCTGCATCACTGAAATTTTTGGAGGATCAGATAATACTAGTCTAAAGAAGGCATTAACTTAGCTCGCCTTCAGCTTATACTAGTTATGTTAAGGTCATTACTAATAAATGCTGAATGGGTCAGCTATGTGTATAAAATATAACAAAATAGTATACTAGCTTTCTCTTGCCCAGAATTTTTTTTCAACACACCACCACTCATTAGTGACCATTATCTTACAAGCTGATTGATAATCAATGTACATGTATATAAACTTTATGGAACACTGAGTAGTATTTTTCATTATTGTTGACGATCATTTCTCATGGGTCAAAACTGTGCAGGGATGGTCTGAAGCATTGGTAAAATCTTAAGTACTCACGCAATTGGGGATGGAATTAAAGACAAAATATTCAAGGAAATAACATAATTCTATGTACATAATATTTATTTTGCATCCAAAGAACTTACAATTATTTACAAAAAAATCGAGATATCTACCACCAATATATCAAGAACATTATGGCGATAACTTTAATATGGTATTCTACAGCTACATATATATACATTTATTTAATAATCAATGTCTTGACACCAGTTTTTATTTCTAAATTTGAAAGTAACATTAAATTTCTTTTTTAATAAACCAATTTAGCCCATCTGTGAAGTCCACCCAGCTGCCCAGGTGTGCTCTGTAGCTAGATCCATACAAGTGTTTGTCAAGAACAATGCCAACTACACTACTCTCCATCGTATATTAACATTCAATTTAATTCACCCCCTAAACAAGTTAAAATGTTTCCCGTACAAAGTCTACTATCCAACAAAGCAGCAATGTAAATTCCAGTTAATATTTCATTTGTGACATGTACTGTGGTAAAAAGAATACAAGTCGAGTACTGAACAAATTAAATACAAACAGTTGAAATATGATTAATAACAGGTGAGCATATCCCATAACATTTGCACCTGAAATACATAGGTAGGTAAGATAGGGCTACACAAATAATATACCGAGAAAACCGATGTAATTATTTCTGGTGACAAAATCGGCAGACCTTGGAATCACATTCATGAAAACTCTATATATATATAATATTCTTCCTCCAGATTACATTTATAATGAAAAAATCCTGGTGTTACTCAGGATCTTTTTGAAGGCTCCTGCAGCCCAAAGCAATACTTTCAGTCGCAGGAAAATGTTGACTCCTTTGAAGTGAGTTTGACGATGCTTTACTCGGAGTGATACACTCACCAAATGTACCTTTCAATGGCGTTATATATATATATATATATATATATATATATATATATATATATATATATATATATATATATATATATATATATAAGTGATGGAAGGAACAATCAAAAGGGTTACACCAAGGAGATGGAAGATGCTTTGAAGGTTTGGGTCTGAATATGGAGGAAGGGGGAACGTGCAAGGGATAAAACGGGTTATTACAGTGGATGAAATGCTGTTAATGGACTGAACCAAGGTACAGGAAGTGGTCAGGTTAAACCATACAAAGGTTTGAGGGACCTGGATGTCGACAGGGTATCTTGCACTGATCATAATGGTTTACTCCCCAAGCCCCATCCATTCCAAATCTACACCTATCTTCACATAAGTCGCTCTTCCAAGCTCACACACTTACACAACCCTCTCCTACCCATATAACAAACCTTCAACAAGACATTTCACGAGCCGCCCCTCTAAGCACATTCACATCCTAGTCTCTCCTCTGCTTTACTGCATTAACCAACTAACCCTTTACCATCTTTTCACTTCATAATGTCCGTCTTTTTAAACCAGGTATTCCCTAACACCAGTTCTTTTTCACCACTCCGATTCATATCACGTTGTACCCCCCATGCCCCTATTCATACCTCTGCCACATTATTTCTTGCATTCAAGTTCATCAAAAATACTAAATACTTGGCATAAACACTGCTGGCACATCCACACAGCTCCTCCTAAAACACTTCTGTCTTCCTTAGTCCTCTTATTGTGCATAGATAATGATCATCCACCATTTGTAACCCACAAATTCCTTTTTAATTCCTCCAACAAAAGTGCTACTACACTGATCCAAGACTTGTTCCTGAGACTCTCCTAAACCATCCTTACCCTTTCCCAGTTAGTTTTGTTTAGCTCAGAGGTAGTACATCCAGGAACCTCTTCCTTGGTTACATTCACATACCTAACAGTTATTATTAGTACCACCCTTACTTTAAGCCCTTCCTTTTGATCCAACTTTTTGAAATGTTAAGTGAGAAAAAAGAAATATCAGTGTAAGGATTAAATAAGGTAAGACGAATATAAGGTAAAGTATTTTAAAGGGCTGTTTTGTGTGTTTGATAATAGGGTGGTAGACCACTCTGCCATCAGATTTAAAAAAAAAAAAAAAAAGACTATTGGCAGATATGGATATTTTCGGTTTTACCTTGATGGAAAAACAATAAAAAAGGACCAATCTCAATTTTTAAAATTTTTCTAGAAAATTGACACCCCTGCCGAATGCAGCCAGAAATTAGTGATGCAACTAAAGGATTAACAATACAATGGAAGAGGGGTAAGAGTGAAACTGGGGTAAGCATTGGTGATTGGTTTAGTTGTTTGGATGAAGCTTCCTGGTTCCCTTTTAAAGCAAATTTTATGTGCCATGGATATTGACGAAAAATAATGAAAAATTTTCCTTTTAAGGTTGGATGAACAAGCAGGTGTGCCACAGGATAAGGTAAAGTATACATTTGTTTACAGAGGATACCAAAGGATGCATTTCTTTTTCCAATATTTGGTTCTAGTGTTTTGAGGGTGTTCATTTGATGTTTGTGGTGAGGGGTGAATGCAAATATATGTTATGTTCAGTATGGTTGGTTTTCTTAAGTGGTAGTTGACCATCCAAATTAACAGTGTGGTGCAGGTTTGATTCATGGGTGTCTGGGTTTAGGAACTCTTTGGGCTCATGGAGATGGAAGCATTCTATATCAAGTCAGGAATTATACTGCATGATGTAGTGTTGCTTCTCTGTAATCACTTGGGCAGTATTAAAGTGCTGTAATGTTACTAAAGTCATCTGCATACAAGGGAACTACCACTCTGGGGTCTAAGGTAATTAGGAATTGTGGGAAGAGACACAATTGGGGCTAGATTAAGGACTGCTCTTCGGGAACTCTAAGGTGGACCTTCAAGATATACCTTTTACTCCAGATAAATATTAATAGAAAACGAGCAACTTCAAGACACAAGTTTACACATCGTTGCACACCTTTTATTTCTAGGTTAACCTCCATTGGGCATGGGCGATTGCAGATTTGGCAATATGATAACTTCTCCCCACAACAGCTATGCTAATGAGTGGACATTCTCGTGAGTAAACTAGTTTAATGGCTTTTACCTCGATTTAGAGGACCAAGCATATGTTCCTGTATTGCTTGAAAATTGTGTGGATAGTGATTTTATGGACACTAACTCTTCTAGCACAAAGTTGACCAAGATGAGGCAGTGGGTGTTTTTAATACAAGTGAGGTAGCATTGCCAGCACTCACCTGAACTTGACACTGCATCAAACTGGCACAGCTGGTAATTTTGCAAACTCGAAATTTTACTGTTATGAAAAAATTATCAATGAATTGCACCGATTAGAATAAGATCTCTTACACGAGACAATAATAATCAGTAATAAATTTTTTGAACATTTGATACACAAAAGTGTAGAGGAAACACACAACACTCACGCATTACATCCGTACATTTTACCACTTTGTGCTGAAACTTCTACATATTGTGATGGCTGATAAAGTGGACGATATGTATTTCTGAAATTATGTCTTCATCTTTTTTTTTATACGATTAAATTTGATATTGTAAAGTAAAATACATTGTTTTATACAACTTGAAAAACTTAAGATTCACAGGGTTTAAAAGGAAACCTAACTGAGGAGTTGAAGAGTTTAATGAATTCATCTTAATTACATAATCCCAGGACCACTTATGGGACTCCAACAGCTTTGAGGCTGAGCTTACATTCATTAACAGAGAATGATGAGCTCCTTTGGAGACAAAAGTAATGCAATGAAATTTCAATCTTTCACTCGCTGACAATGATACAATCTCTCAGGTGATTTTTCACCTAAAGCACAACCACATTAAGAAGTTCAGTAACTAAAAGGATAATGATAAATATAAGTACCTCCTTACTTCTTTCCTGTCACAAGAGTCCCTTCTATCTTTAGGAGGCTCTTGCAGTGCTCAGGAAGCCAGCTGTATCCACTGGGTAGGACCATATGTCAATGTATTGATTACTATGTGTTCACATCACTACACTTTATGTGCATTTATGTGAGGGAAGTGTAAAGCAACAGAGCAGTAGGTGTTCAGTGACTTCAGTTTGGTAGTTGCATGTCTTTGTCCTCATACTTGTTCACAGTTTCCTGTGTCAGCAAAGTAGCACAAAGAACAAGAGAAAAATGGCCTCATTGATCACACCTATTCTCTACCTGTAAAAAATTCCCTAAAAAAAAAAAAAAAAAAAAAAAAAAAAAAAAAAAAAAGCCCCTATATCCAAAACTTTGCTTCATATTCAGCTCTTCGGTTTACCCTGACTACTTCGTATGCCTGGTTCAGCAGACTTACAGATGAACATCCCCTGCATACTGAATCACTCCAATATGTTTTATAATTTGCATGCCTCACACTCTACTGCATGTTTATGTCCAGCACCTTCAAAACAACTTTCACTCATCCACCCACTTCTCTGGTTTACACGTTTTTATTTCCTGTATGTCCAACATGTGTACCCTCTTAATCATCCTTTCCTCATTCATTCTCCCCAAATCTCCAGATAATTTCATCACATCCTCTTCAGCTTCTCTTTTTACCATACTTTTTTCTTACCAATCATTTATTATTTGACCAACCCTCGTTACAAAACATATCGTCCTCAAACGTTTCCACTGCATCAATCTGCTTCTTTGCTTTTCCATCAGTGGTTCTCACAACACATTCATACCGCATCAACAGGACTACTAAAACAAGCATACCCATATTTGCCCTAAAAGTACATCACAGACCTTTGCCTTCTCACCTACCATATGGCTCCCACGGTTCCATTCACAGCCATATCTACTCTTAGGTATCTTAAAACACACCACTTCCTCCAAGTCCTCTCTGTTC
Organism: Panulirus ornatus; assembly: GCF_036320965.1. Taxonomy (NCBI): domain Eukaryota; kingdom Metazoa; phylum Arthropoda; class Malacostraca; order Decapoda; family Palinuridae; genus Panulirus; species Panulirus ornatus. The sequence goes on along the minus strand of NC_092252.1, from coordinate 10,200,444 downwards.
AATCTTGCATTCCAAATAACCCATCTTTTCACTGCTAAACCTAGTAACCTTGCTTTTATTCACATTTAAATGTATTTCTATTATCATAATTATCCAGGAACCTCTTTCTAAAGGTTCCTGCAGCCCAAGGATGTACTACTTCCACGGTGTGTCCTCATGCAGGCAGTCCAGTAACAAAATAGTCACTCAAATCATAAGTGGGGTAATAAGGAGATCCAACTGAGGTGGAAAGTTGGGCTAAAAGAGATTGAGTACTTGGAGCCTGAACATGCAGGAAGGTGGAAGACATGCACAGGATAAAAAGAACTAGAGGAATAAGGTATAAGGCATAACATGTTGACATGCACTGAAGCAGCAGGGGTAAACCATGGAAAGGTCTGGGGCCTAGTTGTTGATAGGGGGCTTAATTTTGGTGCATTACACGATACCCAGGGAATGAATGTAAACAAAAGCGGCCTTTTCTTCATCTGCTCCTAGTGTTATGGGCTGAACCAGCATATATCAAATGGAAGGGGAAAAGCATGATAATCATGGGCCTTGCTGCAGATTTGGGGGGTTGGTTTTGGTATGTACTATACATTACATAGTGGATGTGTCTATAGAACCAATTTTTCATATATCATGGCTCTAACACTGGAAGTGGTAAAATGAATGTGTGTGTGTGTGTGTGTGTGTGTGTGTGTGTGTGATTATTTGGTGGGAACGAAAAGGGAAGCAATGTCTGGTTTCATTGCATTACACAAGACTTCTTGAGAATGGATAAAAGTGACAGACCTTTTCTTTGTCTACCTCACTAACTTGGGAATAGAGAACGGGACCAGATGAGGATTTTCCATCTAAGGCTAAGTTCTTTGTTCTTGCCACTACCTCACTAAAGCAGGAAATGGTGAATGTGTAAGAAAAAAATATATGTATATATACACACACATACGAGTACACATAGAAAAGACAAGAGGATTCAACCTGCAATTGGTAACACTAAGAGCCTGAATTTACCCTCAACAAGGATATATCCTTGTCACTGGAAGAAAGAGAGTATAGCAATGTCAAATGCTTTCTTGCCCCAAAGGAGCTCACCTTACCCTGCTTCTGCACAGTATGCAGCCTCAAAGTGTAGGATGCTCTTAAATTGTCCCAAGGTTACACAATAATTATAATTTTATATATATATATATATATATATATATAGACACACAAATGAAACCTCAATAATGTTTAACAAAAGCAGCAGAATAGAATAATCTTTACTTTAAAAGTAGTAAAAGTTGAAAATACACTAAAGGCTGGGTAATCAGTACCAGTTGTCACATTAAACTATTTAGAATACAAAAATTGCACTTAGAACACCCATGCAATAAGGTGGTAGTAATAAAGTAGCTATTTCAATTAAACTATTCCAATATATAATCATTGGAGAGGCCAGCCCCTTTTAATCTTAATCCACCTAATGTTGCATGTACTTATGTAATCTTTGAAATGCCCAATTTTATGCTTTTATACTTTATCACAATGAAAGGGTTAAGATATAATTGCTACAATTTTCATGGCCCACTGTGAAATGTCCCCAAATAAACCAAAAGCTTTTACAAAGCCTACCATCAAAGTGGAGGAATATTTGTTTTCTTCCAAGGATACAAAATGACCCAATCATAGATCTACCCATCCCCACAAATACACTTGGAAAAAAGTTGCTGATATAGCATTTCATCCCAATATAACATTTAACCTTTAAAGAGACAAAGAGTACTTTGTTACTAGTCACAACAGTGATATGACTGGTACATTCTATGAAACCCAGGAGGAAAAGCTTAAGAAATCCTCAATCTTATGTATATTTAACATAAAAAATACAGTTCTTGTTGAGCCAAGAACTTTAGAAATGCTAAGAAATATATATCTTATCCATTTTAATCCCAACAGGATTATCTTCCATTGTACTGACAGCATGTAATCCACAACCTGACCAGACTCCAATCTATTTCTCTTCCTCAGAATCTGATTCAGCTTCTGCAGATTTGGATCGACTTCGTGATTTTCTTTTCTCAGGGGTTGGGCTACGAGATCGGGACCTGAAAACAAACAAAAAATTCAATGATAAACAGATTCTTAAAATATGTTCAATAAATATATATAAAAAAAGGTCTAAGACCTCAATATATAAAAAAAGGTCTAAGACCTCAAAGTAGAAGTCTTACTCCTTATTTGCCCAGCACATGCTTAACTTGGTTATCCTATCTTTGGCCAGCCAGCACATTCAATGCAAAGCTACAGTTGAGCGAGAGATGGGGCCTTCACGATATTGACGTTTAAATATTTTTATTTCACACTTATTCACTGCCTCCCTTTAAAAGAAAAAAAGTGCATGCTCCTATGAAGTTCTGTCAGCGACACTCTTCTTCACACCTCTCTCTCTCTCTCTCTCTCTCTCACACACTACTGTTACTTTCTTGATCAACCCTCTCCCACCATGTCAACAAAATTAATTTCCTACTCATTCTCCCTCCTCCATACATTCTCATCTATAGCCCAAACCTTGCATCCATACAGTATACATTTGTTGGGACAACTACACTATTCTATCTATTTATATCTCTCATGCCTTACACACCAGCCATCCTCTTGAATCTTCAGGCCCAGAACCTTTACAGTGTCTTTCACTCCATTCTTCCACCTCTTCCTTCTTCTGCTCCCTCATGCATACTAGTCGTACTACCATACCTCTCTTATCCTGTCATTTCTTTATCAACCCTTCAAACACCATACAATTCATTCCCAACACATTCACCCTCTTTTTAACATTTCTGTCAAAAGCCCATACCTTGCATATATACAGCACGATGGGACTATTATGCCAACAAACATACTTATCTTTGCCCAAAAGACAGCGACCTCTTTCCACCTTCCTCAATGCACCCAAGGCCTTTGCTCCCTCACCCACCCTACAGCTCTCTTCAGTTCCCATGGTTCTATTCACTGCCACATCCACTAACAGGTATACATAGCATAAATGAATTGGCCTTGATCAAAGTATTCAATAACTCGTGAAAAAAAGTTAAGCAATCAACTTCATAAATGCCTGTACTTAACTTTTCTGTTCAAGACTGGTGGGAATTTTAGTTCATTTACAGTTTACAGGCATTTCTTAGGTCACATGGTTTCTTTTCTACTCAACCCAAATTACACATGTCTCACTCATCTCTCTCATTCTCACAACCTCCCTTGAAAGGACTCGCCAGTCATTTTTAAGCCTATACTGCTATTCTTACTTCATTCTTTGTAATATCATCCTCAACCATATTCCTATTTGTATCTACCATAACATATATATGTATAGGTATTTTTGTACATGTATACGAGTGGATGGGCCGTTCTTTGTCTCCTGGTGCTACCTCACTGATGTAGGAAACGGCTATCAGGTATAATATGTATATTTATACACTTGTATACATATTCACATAAATGCCCATACATGTACATATACATAACATAAATAGACATATACATATATAAACTTGTACATATTCATATTTACTTGCCCTCTTCCATTCCCAGTGCCACCACACCCCACAGGAAACAGCATTACCACCCCTTTGTCAGCGAAGTACCACCAAGAAAACACACACACACACACACTAAAAAAAAAGCATTTATTCACACAGTCTCTACCTGTCATGTGTAATGCATTGACACCATATCTCCCTTTCCATATCCAGGCTCCACAGACCTTTCCAATGTTTTACCCAGATGTTTCACATGCCCTGGGTCTATCCATATATATAAATATAAAAAATATAAAATAATTTATCATTTTTCGTAATATTCACCATTTCCCGCATTTGCAAGGTAGCGTCAAGAACGGGTATACCAGGGTCAACGTGCTGTCAATGGATTGAACCTGGGCATGTGAAGTGTCGGGTAAACCATGGAAAGTTTTATATATATGTATATATGTGTGTATATATATGTGTACATTGAGATGTATGGGTATGTATATTTACATGTGTGGACGTGTAAATATACCCCCATACACGTGTATGTATATACACGTGTATGGGGGTGGGTTGGGCCATTTCTTTCGTCTGTTTCCTTGTGCTACCTCGCAAACGCGGGAGACAGCTACAAAGCAAAATAAATAAATAAATACATCTAAATATATATCTTTTTTCTTCTTTCATACTATTCGCCATTTCCCGCATCAGCGAGGTAGCGTTAAGAACAGAGGACTGGGCCTTTGAGGGAATATCCTCACCTGGCCCCCTTCTCTGTTCCTCCTTTTGGAAAATTAAAAAAAAATGAGGGGAGGATTTCCAGCCACCCGCTCCCCCCCCCCTTTTAGTCGCCTTCTACAACACGCAGGGAATACGTGGGAAGTATTCTTAATCCCCTATCCCCAGGGATAAATATATATATATATATATATATATATATCACACGTCCACACACGCAAATATACATACCTACACAGCTTTCCATGGTTTACCCCAGACGCTTCACATGCCTTGATTCAATCCACTGACAGCACGTCAAACCCTGTATACCACATCGCTCCAATTCACTCTATTCCTTGCCCTCCTTTCACCCTCCTGCATGTTCAGGCCCCGATCACACAAAATCTTTTTCACTCCATCTTTCCACCTCCAATTTGGTCTCCCTCTTCTCCTCGTTCCCTCCACCTCCGACACATATATCCTCTTGGTCAATCTTTCCTCACTCATTCTCTCCATGTGCCCAAACCATTTCAAAACACCCTCTTCTGCTCTCTCAACCACGCTCTTTTTATTTCCACACATCTCTCTTACCCTTACGTTACTTACTCGATCAAACCACCTCACACCACACATTGTCCTCAAACATCTCATTTCCAGCACATCCATCCTCCTGCGCACAACTCTATCCATAGCCCACGCCTCGCAACCATACAACATTGTTGGAACCACTATTCCTTCAAACATACCCATTTTTGCTTTCCGAGATAATGTTCTCGACTTCCACACATTTTTCAAGGCTCCCAAAATTTTCGCCCCCTCCCCCACCCTATGATCCACTTCCGCTTCCATGGTTCCATCCGCTGACAGATCCATTCCCAGATATCTAAAACACTTCACTTCCTCCAGTTTTATATATATATATATATATATATATATATAAATATATTTCAAACTATTCGCCATTTCCCGCATTAGCAAGGTAGCGTTAAGAACAGAGGACTGGGCCTCTGAGGCAATATCCTTACCTGGCCCCCTTCTCTGTTCCTTCTTTTGGAAAAAAAAAAAAAAGAGAGGGGAGGATTTCCAGCCCCCGCTCCCTCCCTTTTTAGTTGCCTTCTACGACACGCATCTCATTCAACTCTTTCCAGAATAGCTTATTATTGTCTTACCTTCTGATAAAGTTTTCTTCAGAGAGCCTCAATTTGTTTCCTTTAACTAATTTTCACTCCTTTATTCAGCTTCCTTAGCCTTTATGCATCAATATTTTCTGCAAATTTAGCCTCTCTATGCTTTTTCCCTCCACCATCAACTTTCTCAAATCTTCATTCCGCCACTTATATATAACCTCCTCAAACTTTACTGCCTGCTTCCAGTAAGGCAGTCTAACTGCCTCCACATCATCCTCCATATTCCTAGATCCTCTCAGCTTATCCTCCAATTCATCACAGAAAGGGTGCTTTACCCATTCATTTCTTAAGATTATAACTCTCTCATTTCTTAATTCCTACTTCTCATCTTATACCACGTACAGATACATACCTACATATCACTACCGTATGATCTGGCAACCCCTTCTTAATCACACATTGCCTATCCATTACTTCTTAAACACAAAATCATATGCTCTTGTCTACCCTGTGTCTGTACCATATGTATTCATGAACGTGTTATTGCAACACTCATGCCTGCTGATGCACTGAACGAGTATGTACCTGGGACCTCATACCCAACTCTATTCCTCTCTCAGACCCTGATCCAATCACTCAAGTTGCCCATCATCAGTTTCTCACCCCATTTCTCTTTGAAGTTTTCTTCAGAATCACCCTTCTTCGGTCATTAATACGTACTTACAAAGCCAGTACATTAGTTGGTACTCATGAAGCCAGTACAGTCATTTTTAACCTCAAAACTGATTTTTTCTATTAATATTGCAATGACACATTTGCAATAAAACATCTTTTCAAATACTGTACACAGCAAGCTGAATTTTCAGCTTGCCTGTAAGAGGAATTATAGCTCCTATTACTCTTTAATCAGATTATGCAGGAATAACAGATCTGGACATCTATTAACAGAAAAAACTAAGTTGCTGGTAGTAACATAAATGCAACAGTACTTGGAATTTTTCTCAAAGATAGATTTATCTTTCATTTCAAAAATATTGGCGGTGACCTATTTAATTGTGGAAGGACTGCTAAAACTTATATCCTGTTAAAATACAATCAACAAAAGGAATACGTACCTGGAGCGAGACCTGGATCTAGATCTAGACTTAGACCTCTCTGACCCAGATCTTGATCTAGAACGTGACCCAGACTTGGAGCGAGATTTTGACTTAGAGTGACGTTTCTTGCTGTGACCACCGCTCCTAAGAGGTAGATACATGAAATTAAAAAATCAGCCTGAAATCACCTTTGTGATTTCAAAGTAAAACAAAAATTAAAAAATCAATCCTAATCAGTATCAGTAAGAAAAAAGAAACCCTGCTGCAATTGATTTCATAATTTAAATGAAAAACTTTGAAATAAACCATATACTTATGAACAAAATCACTCAAGGCAGCAATTCCGCACTTTTAAACAAAAGTTCATGATACATTTCTTTAAGAAAATTCCCCAGTACAAAAGTTGAAAGGGAAAAGAGTGATATGCACACACTCCTATTAAGCTACATTCCCAGGAGATAAATATTATTATAAAAAAATCCAAACATGAAATTACAAACACAAAGATATGATAGGTTTTAAGGAAAGAACACCTGCATTATGCAAAAAAAAAAATTGTACCTTTTGTTAACATTTGCCCTCTACTCTCTTCTTTCACATACATTAATATACTCCAGCTGCAAATAGCATATGATTTGCAACTCATGTCCCCCTAACATATTGTAAACCTGACCCTAACTCTAAGACTAAAAAAATATTTCTTAAATCATCCTGTTTGGTTTTTTCTGCTTGATTGGTCGGTCACCAAATGCCACAGCAGTGCTCCAATTTGCTTCTTCTGTATACACTGAACATTTTCATCATTAGTTCTCTGTCTCTTGCAGTTAAAGTTCTCTTTATCCTACCACCCAGTACTTTCAGTTTTACTAAGTATCCCTGTCAAGTTGTTGTTGTTCATTTTCATAAATTTATGATAAACTAACATGCTTAAAATCATATTTGTTGATTTCATAAAGTTCACCTCAGCTAACTCGATTGTATTTATATCTTGGTATCTATCTTTGATCATCTTATGATCAGTCATTTGCTCCCTCTGATGACATCAGCAAAGCATAAGACTAATTTCTTTAACTCTGATGTCTAATTATGATGGTATCCCCAGTAGAACATCATTAGACATGCTTCCACTTGCTTCTACTTTGAATCTAATGTTTGCTAAAAATTCTGTGATCCATCTCCCATTCTTACACGATGGATTATTATCTTTTGCTACCTTTTCTTGTAAAATGCCTTAATAAAACTAAGAAAAATTGTCTATTCTCTTACTCTGCTCTAAGGTTTCATGCATGTTATTGTGGTATGAGAGGGAAAGAAAACATACACACATGTAAGTTCCTGACTTAGGAGCCATAAAACCAAAACTGTAAGCATATGTTTAAATATAACTCGTGCATGCACGCAGCATAAACATCATATTATGATAATCATACTTGAAAAGTAAAAGAATTACAAACCTTGAACGGGAGCGACTATGGGAACGGGAGTGAGAGCGCGACCTGCTGGCAAAAGAGGTAAGTCTGATATAAAATAGACAATACAAGAGCAATCAAAACACTTATCCTACAATTACAATCTAAAACATATACGACTCTAAAACATGAATATTTCTGATCATGAGTTGTTAGACTAAACTATTCTGGAGCTTTTATTTGGCTACTTTTAATCCTATGCTATGGCAAACACACAAAATTATCTGAACACAGACCAAGCATAGAAAATACCATACCTGGAACGGGAACGAGACCGTGACCGAGATCTGGATCGTGAAGATGACCTCGACCTTGACCTGCGAGATCGTCGAGAACTTCGCGATTTGGATTCATCCACTAGGCGAATACGTCGTCCATGTAAATCCTTCCCATCCAACCTGTGCAGAGCATTCTTCATGTCTGCATAGGTGGCAAACTCTACCACACTGTTGAAAATATTTAATCATTTATTTATCACACTTTGTCGCTGTCTCCCACGTTAGCGAGGTAGCGCAAGGAAACAGACAAAATAATGGCCCAAACCACCCACATACACATGTATAAACATAAACGCCCACACACGCACATATACATATATATATACATATACATACACAAACATATATATATATAAAAACACCTGTACATATTCATACATGCTGCCTTTGTCCATTCCTGCCACCTCCCTGCCACACATGAAACGACAACCCCCTCGCCCTGCGTGTGCACGAGGTAGTGCTAGGAAAGGAAAACACACTCCACATTCGTCCACACTCAGTCTCTAGCTGTCATGTGTAATGCACCAAAAACATAGCTCCTTTTCCACATCCAGGCCCCACAAAACCTTCCATGGTTTACCCCAGACACTTCACATGCGCTGGTTCAATCCATTGACAGCATGTTGACCCTGGTATACCACATCATTCCAATTCACTCTATTCCTTGCACACCTCTCACCCACCTGTATTGAACATTCAGGCCCTGATCGCTCAAAATCTTTTTCACGCCATCACCTCCAATTTGGTCTCCCACTTCTCGTTCCCTCCACCTCTGACACATATATCCTCTTTGTCAACCTTTTCTCACTCATTCTCTCCATGCTACCAAACCATTTCAATACACCCTTTTCTGCTCTCTCAACCAAACTCTTTTTATTACCACACACCTCTCTTACCCTTTCATTACTTACTTGATCAAACCACCTCACACCACACTTTATCCTCAAACACCTCATTTCAACACAACCCTCCTCTGCACAACCCTATCTATCGCCCATGCTTCACAACCATATAACATTGTTGGAACCACTATTCCTTCAAACATACCCATTTTTACTTTCTGATAAAAAGTTCTTGCCTTCCATACATTCAACACTCCCAGAACCTTCACCCCTCCCCCACCCTGTGACTCACTTCCGCTTCCATGGTTCCATCCGCTGCCAAGTCCACTCCCAGACATCTAAAACACTTCACTTCCTCCAGTTTTTCTCCATTCAAACTTGCTTCCCAATTTACTTGTCCCTCAACCCTACTGAACCTAATAACTTGCCCTTATTCACATTTCCTCTGAGCTTTCTTCTTTCACACACTTCACCAAACTCAGTAACCCTACTGAAACTAATAACCTTGCCCTTATTCACATTTACTCTCAGCTTTCTTCTTTCACACACTTCACCAAACTCAGTCACTTGGAAACATATATTCATCATATCAAATACATTAGTACACTGGCTGTAGCTACCAACCCACCAATTAAGTGACACTGGCACAGACATGAAGGAGAGAGAGAGAGAGAGAGAGAGAGAGAGAGAGAGAGAGAATCAAACCAACACTAATTTGTAGATAGGAAAATAAGTGTTTAGCAAAATACCATTTAATAAGAATACATGTGAATAGAATCTTAAACAATGATAATGAAGCTTAATGGAAATGTTACACAGTAAAACAGGAAACGAGTACAATAAAAGGAAACAAAGGAAAGCATATGGAGTACACTATATTAAGAAAGAGTGTCAGGTGGAAAAGATACAAAAATATATTTCACACAAGCATGCATGTGTGCACATATAATGTGGATGTACTCCAAATCATAAGAGTATCTTCGGCCAAAATCAAATATTTATGATTCTGCTAGCTGACACAATGCAGGATGCATCCTAGCAACCCTAACACTTTACAGGCCCTTTTCACAATGACACCTCGTCCACACAGCCAAAACCCCTCGCATTTCCATAATTTCTTAACTAACTGATATCAAATCATGCACTGTCTGCATACCATAAATTTGTTATGTTTTAGATGTTTTCGTTAATGTATGCTGAATACTCTGCAGCAGAAATAAGGAAATCCAATGACAATACGCTGAAAGCAGAAAAGTATTTAAAAAGTTATATGATAAGAGATTAACATGATGGGACCCCAACAGTTAAAACAATTAGTTACAAATGGCCAATTACTAACCCTTCATTTCTCCTGTACTTGTGAGCATCTGCATAAGTAACCTCACCGGCTTGTCGCATAAAATCCTTGAGATCCTGTAGAGAAACCAAAGCATTAAACCTCCAAAGTTAATGATCAGTTTGGCATGTAGTAACAAAAACATATTAATGATTCTAAAATCTTCTCCTCCCTGACCATGCTTAGGTCCTCCAAGGAAGCCTAGAAGAGTAATGGTTGTTACATCCCCTGGATGCACTCTCAGGATACAAAGGTGAACATCGTTACCTTCACACCTTCATCCTCCTTAAAAGGGAAACTGTGTGTTACTGTAGATATATTATAGTATCTCTGCCCATATCAGCCTATCACTATATTACTTATGATTATTATGTTTTGTTTTACACTAACACAAGTAAGCCATGACAACAGACAAATTGGTTAAAAACTATGGAGAACTGCATTGATAAAGGCATAGAGAAAAATTAAGAAATTCGCGTATCAGGCATTTATTGCTCTATCTTAATTATAAATATGGGCTTCACATGTCTCCTATACCTCTAAGCCAAACAGTGTTGACCCACTGAGCCTGTCAGACTTGACCTCAGCGGGCCCCTGCAGCGTGTAAACCCGGCCAGCCACTTGGGACAAGGTGACCGAAAGCCTGTGACGGAAGCCCCACTTCACGCCACGCCTAGCACGGACCCTGCAAGTGGTCTGGGGGGGAGGGGGAGGGGAGGCTGGGCAGCAGATGTCTCCGCTCCAGCCCAACACGTGGTGTCCTCACACCCATGGATACGTCGCAGGAAAAATGTCCCACGTCCTCGTCCCCCACTTTCGTCCATACGTTCCACCCGGGCCCAAGGTAGGCCCAGTCCAGATGGTACCCTCGCCTCGCAAGACGGAACCCCACGTCTCGCCAGAACGACCGGCCCATTACGACGCTCCTCGTCCTTGCTTGCGCGACCGTGCGCGTCCCTCCTCCTCTCCCATGCCTCAAGTTATTTCTCCTGCCTTCTCTTATGGTGTCTTCAAAAAGACATCGGCAGAGAGTTAGGGTCTGTTTTAACAATGAAACTGCAACTCTGCTACTTGCTACACTTTCAAGTACCATGAAGAGAAAAGGACATCCTTTTTATTTGGTTTTAGTTCCCAGTCATAACAATGAAGATTACCCCAACCCCAAGGATACTAATGAAGGTTACCCCAATCCCCAGGGACATTAATGAAGGTTACCCAAGCCCCATCAAAATTTAGCAAGTAAATTAACTATCCTCACAACTGACTCATGGCCCACCAACTATCCTTTTCCATCCTAATACTTACCCTTTTTTTTCAGTTTTACTTATAATTAATTCTTCCTTTTAATCAAACAGCTCTTACCAGACTGTACATACAGTAGTTTCATACTGTATTTCAGTCTTAAAAGCATTCATGTTAACTACAATTGCTTTACTAGTAATAAAATCCCTAATACACTATACATTCTGCTTCACAGTAGGAGGTGCTTAAAACTTAGGCTAGTTTGTTACTATTATCAAGGATTCCCCACCTAACTTGAAAGACCAGGAAGTTTATGACAATACCCACATCTAAAATAAATCACAGACAAATCCCACTTAAGATGGAATGTAACCCAATATGGAATTTGGAAACAAAAGCTCTAGGTCATTCTAAAAGATACCCAGATGAATTCTATTATCAAATATTCCTGTCTATCTTAGGATAGGGTCTCAGTCCCAACTATAAAAATATATCAGGGCTTAAAGTACGAGGAACGAGGTCATTCAGTTATTTCAACTTAACCCTATAAAACAAATATAGATTAAAACTTTAAAATACAAAAGCAAATATAACAATTAATAGTAATGGAGCATATTTCATGAATTTCACAAAACAGTAACAAAACAAAATTGCAAATTAAGAGGGAATCACTCTTACCTGCCAAGAAACTCTACTTGAGAGGTTCTCAACTGTAAGACGGTAATCTGTACGGGCAGCCATGCCAAATCGACTGGAAGGAAAAATATGGGGATGCACTAAGTAATCTGCATTTGTGTAAAATGTTCAATGAACTTATAAATACCACTAAAATTTTTCTTAAAAGTTCCCCTAATTCATCACCATTACCTTGATTAACCAGTTGGCTACATTCAACTCACCTGTACCATAACAAATTAGCACAATTTCTAAACTCATACCTATCAACTCAAGTCCACAGTGATTGAAGAGGAGGTACTTAAAAAGAATGTCAGAAAATACTAGGCTATCAAGTTAATTTTTTTTAAAAACCTACAAATTATGACCTTCGCTATTATTCTTATTTATCATCATTTTGTCAGTCAATCACTTTGTTAAGATCTTAAGTGCCACTATAAATCTAGTTGCATTTTGAACTTGATCAAGTCCTTTTCAACATATTTTTGTCCCGGATTTTCTGAGAATCTCTACTATATAAAACATTTTTAGTATATCATATGTAGAGTAACAAGAGTACAATGACACAAACTTATACATGATGACAGTAAGGATAAAATGTGATTCAACTTAGCAACAAAAGAGTCTACTCTACTCTTATCATGTCAAATGCAGCAAAACCAGGGCTCCCTGTCCACAGGAAAGCACCAAAGACCTTTCTGTGGTTATCCTAAGCATAATCCACATATAAGATTGAAAATCTTAACCAATCAATCAACAAGTCAACCCTTTTCTGAACAAATTCAACTACAATACTATCCTTAGTTCATCTATTCTCTTTTCACCAAACCTCTTGCCATGACTCTCACTTTGCATACCTCCCTGAACTATACAACTCACATCTGCAACTCTACCATCAAACACAATCAATGATTCTTAACAACTACTCACTTCATTTCCCCTTTGCCTCTTCTGCACTGCCTGTTACCACTTTGCTATTTGCCCATTCACCAACTGACCCATTTGTCTTTTTTTTTCTCTCACACTGTTAAACTCTTTCCACATTTTTGTATTCTACCTAAAGCTTGCAAATACTCGCCAAACCACTTTCCATTTTCAGCTAACAAACCTTACTGTTGAGCTCCTCCTCCTTTCTATTCTACATTTCATATTTTGCACTACTTTCATTTAGGTAACTACCATAAACCTTTACCTCTCTCTAAACAATTCATCATTCTACCACTAACTACTTTTTCTCATGCCCACCTGCAACCTTCAATATGCATCATGCTTCTCATGCATGTCAGTACTGCTTCCCATTCCTCATCCAATCACCTTGCTTCATCTAGTTTCACCTTTTGCTACTCTACACTTGATCTCTCCTGGTATCACTTCTCAAGCCTTTTTTCAAGACAATTTCACTACCCTCTTATCCATCTCACTTCACTTTTGCTGAGGAAATTTTCACCCTTGCTCATCAAAGTAAATAAAAGACATCCTACCAGCTACCTCTCTCAGCACAATCATATCAATATCTCTACATACTTAACATTTAGAAAGCAATCCAGTGATGCCTGCTTTCCATCTTTCCTACTCATCCATGTATACTAATGTTCCTCTCTTTAAACCAGGTATTCCTAATAATCAGTCTTTTTCAATACACTATTCCAGAAGCTGTTTACCATTTCCATTCACATCACTGAATATCACACTGAATATCATATCCTTAACTACCACATTAACTTTCGAACTCAAATCACTCACCTCTAATACCCAACCTCTCAAATCAAAACTGCTGACACATACAATCTGCTCCAAAATAACTGCCTCTCTTTCTAAATCGCCCTGTGACCAGGTGCATAAGCACTAATAATCACACCACTAATGTAGTCTACCTTCATTCTTATTCATATATGGGCTAACTTTCTTACTCTTTTACATTCTCAAACAACTCCTCCCACAGAAAAAGTGCTAACCGCTTACTCAATCCTTCTCCTCGACCAACTCCTAACTTTTCCGCTTAAGACATTCCCACACCATTCTTCACCCTTAAACTTGAGCTTTGTTTCCCTCAAATCTAAAACATGAGGTTATTTTCCATAAATATACTACCTATCTCTCCCTTCTAATCTTGGATACAACCACACATCTAAACGCTACAACCGGAGCCTTTTTGAAGAGGATGAACACTCCTAAAATGGCTCGTTCCATTCCAACTTTTGAAAATCAAAATACAGCAAGTGAGGGGTTTCCAATCCCTACTCCTGTCCCTGTTAATTACCTACTAAGATATGCTGGAAGTATGTGGTAAGTATTCTTTCAACCCTATACCCTAGGACAATAACAATAATAATGTTATCTTAACGTAGGAAATGGCAATCAAGTATAATAAAAATAAACTTTCATTCCTATCTAGAAATAATTCTAATAAAACCTTCACCACATAATTACCTGGAATGAAATCCTCTTGGTGGAGGTGCCCGAGGCCAACGCATTCGAGGTGCTGCACGAGCTTTCTCCACTGTGACTCTGTAAATTATATGCAATAGGTTAAGATCAATGATGGCAAGTTTTGATAAATCTAGAAAGCATGGACACACGTAAAGCCAACTTGTTTTAATGCAGAACTGCTAGTAAAAGCCTTGTTCATCTGGACATCTGCATCAATATGCTCAACAAACATTAGTCAGCTGATGCAGAGTAATTTCATTGTGTTAGCCATGACAGCAAAGGCAAGTAAATCCCCTAATCTAGGTCATCTCATTAACACTGAGGATTGGCAGAATGCAGATACAGTGCCACTGTATACTGGCAAAGGGGATAAAGGTGAGTGTTCAAACTAAATAGGTACAAGTTTGTGGAGCATAACCAGTAAGATATATAAGAGGGGATTGATTGATTGATTGAGGGGCTGAAGGCATGCAGAGTATCAGATTGGAAAACAGCAGTGTGGTTTAAGGTGTGGTTCAGATGTGTGATCCAGTCTGCTTTGAAGAATGCAAGAGAGAAATACGTAGAAAAAACAAATGTATTTGTATGCAGCATTAATAGATAAGGAGAAGGCATATATTAGGGTTGATAGGGATGCTTTGTAAAGTCTAAAGAATATTTGGTGTAGGAGGTAAGCTGCTTGAGGCAGTGAAATGTTTTTATCATGGGTGTAAGGTTTGTGTAAGAACAGGAAGTGAGGAGACTGAATGGTTTGCAGTGAAGGAAAGTCTGCGGCAGGGGTGTGTCACGTCACCATGGTTGTTTAAATAGTTTATGGGTGGGGGTGGAGGGAGATAAATGCAATAGTCTTGGTGAAAGGGGAGAGCATGCAGTCTGTTGGGGATGAGAGGGCCTGGGAATAGACTCAAGTTGTTTTTTGCTTATGAAACAGCCCTGGTGGCTGATTCAAGTGAGAAACTGCAGGGACTGGTGACAGTTTGGAGGAGTGTAAAAAAGAAGTTAGTTCAGAATAAATGCAAATAAATGTAAGATTATTAGGTTCAACAGGGTTGAGGGCAAGTCAGTTGGATTAAAAGTTTGAGTAGAGAAAAATTAGGTGGTTTTGAATGTCTAAGAGTGAACTTGGCAGTGAATGGAACCATGGAAGCAAGTGAGTTGCAGGGTGGGGGAAGGGGAAAAGGTTTTGGTAACGATGAAGAATGTATGGAAAAAAAAATAAGAAAAACATGAACATACATAAAAGGCATGGATGCTAACCATAATCTGTTATCAAAAGCCTCTGCTTACCTAATATGAAAATCATACAATCAACAAATGGACATCACCTCAGCTTGAACCTACCTTCCACCTAATAGCTCTTTGCCATTCATCTCATATACAGCATCATCTGCATCTCGGTCATCATCAAACTCCTGCAAAAGATTTGAGTGAAGTGAGAAATGCAAAACCTTTACTCGTGATCTCATTTTACTCTTTAGCTATTATGGTAAACAAAAAGGTAAACATATGATTCAAATTCACATAAACTTTCAACTGAAACAGACTACAAATTCTTATCTTTAATTGGGCATAGCAATAATCACTAACTTATGGTGTCAAAGTATGATACTAAAGAAAGGAAAATACATGGGAAGGTATAACTATTATGAGTACACTTATGATCACAGATCCAAAAGCTGAACATCTCAAATGGTCAACATATGCAATTTTGTACATCATAAACTTCCAACAAAACTCCTTGTAAAAGTATGTAAACTGTCTGATCATGCAAGATCTAGTTGCAATTAATCAATACAATGTTTGATTTGTCTCAAGCTTTTGCTATAAATCTTAAAATCTTTAAACAGTAAATCATGCTACCTCCCATGCCTGCACAAGGAAAAGTACTCAAAACCCTTCTGTTATTCACTCTTTCATATGGCTTATTTGACTACACAAAGTACAAATAAACATATTACATACCACAAAACCAAAGCCATTCTTGATTACTATGTCTCTTAATCTGCCGTAAGACCTGAAGAATCTGTCAAGATCTCTCTCCCCAACGCGATAGCTGAGTCCACCTACATATACACGGGTGCCCACCATGATTATCTGAAATGATCATCATAAGCACACATTACCAAACCTAACTAAAGACAAACAAAACAAAAAGTTGAATCAATAAATGTTTTATAAAATAATAAATCAGCACTTCTATTCAAAACTGGAAAACTTTTGAGCCAATCTGATGCAATGCATTAAAATCATCTGATGGTATGATAATATTTCTTGTCTTTAAATCACTTCCAGTTACTTGCAAGGAGGATATTTTTCCATGCCCTCGTTAAAATAATTTCCAGTAATATCCAAAAACAAAGTGTTCTACATTGATGTAAACACATCTCTTACTTCTGACATAAGTATTCACAGCAAAATTCATGTAGTTCAAATTTCACAAGATTCAAAAACAAAATTATATATATATAATTTTCCATAGATATTCGCCATTTCCCGCATTAGCGAAGTAGCGTTAGGAACAGAAGACTGAGCGGTAACATCCTCACTTGGCCCCCTTCTCTGTTCTTCTTTTGGACAAAGTAAAACGGGAAGGGAGGATTTCCAGCCCCCCACTCACTCCCCTTTTAGTCGCCTTCTACTGCACGCAGGGAATACATGGGAAGTATTCTTTCTCTCCTATCCCCAGGGATATAATATATATATATATATATATATATATATATATATATATATATATATATATATATATATATATATATATATATATATTATCCCTGGGGATAGGGGATTAAGAATACTTCCCACGTATTCCCTGCGTGTCGTAGAAGGCGACTAAAAGGGGAGGGAGCGGGGGGCTGGAAATCCTCCCCTCTCGTTTTTTTTTTTTTTTTTTTTTTTAAAAAGGAACAGAGAATTGTGCCAGGTGAGGGTATTCCCTCAAAGGCCCAGTCCTCTGTTCTTAACGCTACCTCGCTATGCGGGAAATGGCGAAGTTTGAAAGAAAAGAAAAAAAAAAAAAAAAATATATATATATATATATATATATATATATATATATATATATATATATATATATTTATATTTATATATAATATATATATATATATATATATATATATATATATATATATATATCGCAGATTAATTAATCATGGTGAATGTCATTATTGTCTAATGTTAATTACACTTAAATAAGAACATGCTTAATTTTGTCTGATGAATTAAACAACTTTTGGAGAAACAAAGGCAAAAATTGAAAATGAAACTTGCAAAAAGGTCAAATGAATGATCACCTGACGATGTTACCAATCTGTGATCAACGAAGACTGATATTTGATAGAAACTTTTTTACACATAACTGCCTATTATGCATTCACTTGTATAACTCAAGTTCAATTCATATCTATCATCAATGATCAGTATTCAATAATGCTATATTTAGGGTGGCCACTTGATTCACTGACACACACCTGACAGCTAAATACATGCCAGTATTTCATTCATTGATTTGTGACAGTGTGTCTTTCACTGGCAAGCCTTTGACCCCTACTGATTATTCGTGACTCCTCTTGCTACTATTGCTTTATAAACACACTTGGTCCACATGTCTCCACTGCTTTATTATGGTATTAAAATGTGTGCTTATATGCAATCATTACTTTTCCTGTATTTTCTGCATTCATATCCCCTATCCATCTGTTAATATCTATTCATCATATGATAAATTATCAAATACACTAACAATCAATGCCTCATTACCACAATGTAAATGCATATTAATACTACTACTACTACTACTACTACTAATAATAATAATAATAATAATAATGGCAGAATGAGATAAAACAGATTATCCTACGTTGAGTTTTTCATGTACATACTGACCAATGAAGTAAAGTACTTCTATGAAATTCTCAAATCGAAATAAGGGTAGGCTGGGTTGACATTTCAATTGTTTGTTCATTTCACCTAAACAAGACTTCTCTGGGTAAATAATGAGAAAGTGCCACTAAACTATTTGTACATTCAAATGTATCTTTTGACAAAGATTTCAACTTCTACAATAATTATCTAAAGGGAAACACTTCACTTCTTAGTTTTTCCCATAAAAAATTCTTCCAGATTTTACCTAGTAAACCTCTCTAACATAAAACAATCCAATCTAACACACTTGTCTAATGTGGTGGTGGATAACAACGGGCAACCAGTTCAATATGATGACACTTATCTCAAGTAAACAAATATAACTTCTCTTTGAATTTGGTCCTCATCATGTTCAAGAATAACAGATTAATACAAAAATATAATTAAAGTATACAAAATAAAATAATTTCATAATGACAAAACTAACATTAAGAGGCTGAGTACTGTTACCAGTCCAATGAATTGATAACTGGTATTATCACAATGTGTAATAAATGTATTTCAAACATTAACAAGATTGATACCGAACTTATTCCATAATACAATCTTCCTCGTTTCCATAAAACGTCTTTTGATTGTCAGTTTGAGTAACAAAACCAAAAGCTCCTACTCTAGGTACACTGAAATGTTAACAATACTCAAAAAAGGATGGGCCCTTATCAGTAATGACAGTAATCTGATATACAGAAAAAAATACCGTCAAAATGAATAGTATCTTATAACTATGGCAACTGCTGCATGTATGTAAGGGTTAGACGTGCAGGTCAAACCTACTCATCCTTTGCCATGGTAGGATAAATATCAATCCTCTAAATCATGTTCCCCCGGTCTAAATTACTTGTATGAAGTAAAAAGGGTATATTAATGTGTTTCTCTTACATTACTATAATGCCCCCTATGGTGAGTTACTCTCAAAATATTCGCATGCTTTACGAAAACCTGGCCTAACTTCACAACTTCCTGTTTATCTTCTGAAAAGCCCAACTCACTTTGAAAAATTGCATACTGCTGAAGCTCGCTTAGTGCCAACTCTACAGCTTTGGGGCCTACATTAGCTCCCATGCTGACAGTCGGAAATGTGACACCAAAGTCTCGACACACACCAATCTATTCTTGTTTTCAAAGTAATACAAAATAAACGAAGGAAACCTATGAATAACGGTAACTCATGATATATCGGTATTAGCCATGCTATTGATCTCACTCCAAAGGTGTACCTACATCCAACATGGCGGACCAAAGTCAGATACAAGCATATACTTTATGTGAGCTTCCTCGCACGGAAGTTCATCACCTCGCTTCCTGCAAGTGTCCAAACTAACCTTATAAGATAACAAATGCTTACATGCACTTAACTGAATCCATACTTACCTCATATATGGAATTACGAACGATCAATTGAGGATAATTCTAAGTTCCAAGCGTCGATGCGGAGCGGCTGTGGCGAAGTCGCAGCTGCGTGCGTGGCAGATGCCAATCCTGTTCCTAGTGCGCAGCCCACACGACGCCTCCCAACCCCCGTCTGACGCTTCATGTAAGGTTGCCACAAACAATACTTTTTTTTTTTCCAACGAACAATTTTCAGCAACATTTCCCCCTTTTTTCAGTATGTCATGCTCAAGATCATTTCTAGCGAGTTTTTATTACATTTCCAGAGCAAGGGCTCATTTATTATCATAACTGTTGTGAACATTCTTTGTGCTGAAAAGAGACTACGATAATTATGGACATTTAGGACTGGGTTGACCACCATAAGTAAGACACGCCGGGAACTGGAATTGAAGCCAGGAATTTTTTTCTGTTCTATGTATGTATCAACTGTGCTCTATAATACGTGTGGTGATTCCAGCGTATAATGTTATTTATGCGCAGCCTCAACTTTGCATAAGTTTATTCAGGTAATACCATCCCATTTACACTTGATGTTACCTGAGTCACGTGCAATATATCAGAGTCTGCTGATCTAAATCTGGATGTCATGTTTTTCTTTTCTTAAAAATCGAAAGGACAGTTTACAATAAATGAGATATTGTGATCGCTGTTACCTAACTTTTTACCAACCTGACAGATTAGCTTCTCTGATGGTAGATATCACCAAATCTAAGGTATTACCACCCCTCGATAGGTATTTGGATCACCTCGTTTTAGAACGCAGTCTTCCCTTAAATCAATCAGCCTGTTTCCTTTGAAGGCACTTGCCATAAGGTTTAGTTTATTATGGGGTAAAATCTCCCACATCCAAGAAAAATAGCAGGAGACCTTCACAAAATGGGGATCCGCACAGAAATGACCATTAAAAAGGATGGATGATATCCTAAAGACTGGCTTCACTTGAAATATATGTCAAACTGCTCCCATCGTAAACCATGAACAGCACGGTTGATGTATTCAAATGTATTAACGTTATCAAATCTAGAGGGTTCAACTGGACCAATGTTGCTTGACTGGAGACATTGCTACAGTAACTCCGTGACAGTTGTGAACAAGCAGACTGTACCTCTAACACAGTATTCATTTTCATTTGGGAGGAGTGTGAAACTAATATTACGGTATTATAAAAAAAAGTGAAGACAAACTAATCTCAACATTAAATCAAGTTGCCATAGTCACATTAATATCTGAATCCTTGTATTCTGTATTGTGACTTCAATTCTGGCTGCCTGTCAGTTTTCATACGCACTTTCACCCTTCGGGTATTGCAATTAATTTTCTGAATATGTCTGACTTGCAGGAGGCAATGATGAGCTAGCAGTAATTAACTGTAACTCCATTGTTGATGAAAAGGTGCAGTGTGAAAGCTTTCATATGAACAGCTGACAGATGGGCCCATCTAATCTTATTGTCTTGGGTTTGCGTTTATTTGGCGAAATGGATAGTGTACATGTAAACATAGTCCACCAATGATAATCATTCAACAATTTGAGAATATTTTCTTGACATGGCACCAGTCCTAATCCATTATTGCTTCCATGTTGTAATGTGAAGATCTCTTATCATTATGCTACGATATATGCAACTGAATTTGAAATTGAAATGTAGAGTTACTAATTAGACTCGTCAGTCAATCTACCACAAGTTATCTGCACAGTGTTTGAGGGATCTGTACACTACATGAAAAATTTATACGTTATGTACAGTTTTCTAAACGTGATTGCTTGTAGTCTGTCATGCATATATAATAAAACGCTACCATCTGATTTAAGTCTACAGAAAACTTTTAATCCCTTGGGATCGCTAACTCTGCTATATTCCTTTGAGTATGTAATATACCCCCATCTGCTGTTGCTGTAGTATAAAGCTTTTATGACAGTATTTGTGCTATTTCGTTTTAGGTTAACACTTCAGACACTGTTATAAAAAAAAACTTGTACAATTTGGCATGTGGCAAGATTTTCGGATCCCCTTAGGTCGCTAAGAACAACTTGTTGCCTAGCAGGTGTGATCACAAGACCTCACCGACTTGATTTTCTTTGACCATGATCATCGTGCTCCTGACTAATTCTTGCTTCATGCGTTCTTATAAAACCCTACCCAGTCTTCCCATACCAATCTAGTTTGAATTCAGGCCATCTTAAGTAAACAAGCTCCTATCTAATAAGAAACTAACTCACAAATCTGTGTTGTAATACTTTTTTGCAATTTAGATGGGCTGCACTCTACCACAAATACCTGTTAATATAGTTTCAGTTCCTACTTTGTACCTAGGGTGAAGACCCACTGACAAACCTACGGCGACTTTCTTTAAACTTCCAAATAAGTGTCCTCTGCAGAGCAAAGTGGTCGTTCCAAGCCTGAACAACAAAACTGTCATCAGCTACTTTCCAGCTTAGCCTCAGGGTAACACAACTATCCATATTCCTACTACAATACTTAAAATGCCTTACTAACATCCCTAAAAAGAAATAGGCTCCTTTTTCCATTTAATTACCTAACACTATAAACCTATTAGTTTTTTTCATTATCTTAACACCTGACATGCGTTTATCACTTCTATCCACTGCTGTCTCCACATTCATTTCTACATTATCTATTTTCTTTGTAATACCCACATTTTTCTCTTAAAAGTCTATGTGCTTTGTTAGTATTTCACTAAAAGCACACGTACATTCATTAAAGAAGGTAGTCTCCTAGTATATTGGTTGTGGATTTACCTCTACACTATCTGCCAATTTCTGCCGACTATAGTTGATGACGTGGTTTCAAAAGATGTGTTTATTTTGCAATGCCCTTTACTTTAGAGTTTTCCACATGTTTCATCATATAACTTAGTCAAGTTGGGTTGTTTATTCTAATTCCTTCAAGATGAGGTTTCAGGAATTGAATTATTGTGTACTTTATGAATTCACATGAAGATGCTGACATGATTTGATCCACACTGAAGTTTGAGGATGTGAAGGACGGGCGAACTGCTGTCTTGTGGACCTCACTCTCTCTGAAGTTTTGTTTCCGTTCTATGAATAAGCAGAATTTGTTCGATTTGCATCACAAAATATCATCTGCTATTTGATACCTACAATTTTGTTTTGCACAATTAAAATTCCCTTTCATTCTCAATTTGTAGATGGGTCTTTAAAAATATTGTTGGTAAATTCTTTTGAAATATATTTGCCAATGAGTGATTTAGATGCATATAATTGGGGATACTCTTAATGAAGGAGCAATGGAACAATGGGATTAATGGAAATTTTTTTTGAGTGAAAATACATGAGCATAAAGGACTGTCAATGGACTGAACCAAGGCATGTGAACAGTCTGGGGTAAACCATGGAAAGGTCTGTGGAGGGTATGCTATTTCATGTATAGCGGGGTGATGACGGGATTGGATGAAGGCAGACTATGAATATGTACATGTGTATATATGTATATGTCTGTGTATGTATACGTTGAAATGTATATGCATGTATATATGCGTGTGTGGGCGTTTATGTATGTACATGTGTATATGGGTGGGTTGGGCCATTCTTTCGTCTGTTTCCTTGTGTTACCTCGCTAACGCAGGAGATGGCAATTAAGTATAGTAATAATAATAATAAAAATATGCGTATGAGTGGATAGGCCATTCTTTGTCTGTTTTCTGGTGCTACCTCACTGACGCAGGAAACAGCAATCATGCATAATAATAAAAACACATATAAGGAAGACTCCGAAAAAACACGAGACAAGATTGGGTCACAAGGAGAAGGAAAGTAGATGGAGAAATTATATGACAGTGGAAATACTATAGGATAAGGGGTGAAAAATTAAAGGAATAGGGAGAAACTATTACATGTTTATTCTATACGAAGTACACCAGAATACACCCAAGATGTAAATGAACATTACATATCCTTCATACATTTTTAAAACTAAGAGGTCTTCCACACCAAAAGTGATGTTTTTCCTGGACACAAACAATTTATAGCAAAACTTTACGTGAACAAGCTACGCAAACAAGGCAATGTAAATAAGATTAAATGTTAACTAGTCATCACAAATTAACTAAAACATCCAATATGAGTTAATATAATAATAATCATAACAATAATAATGCAGAGGCTTTAACTCGCACAAATAACTAGGGTAATTATGTAATCATATGCTCAGAAACTTATCTTTTGTAAATCTCAAAAATAAGAATGTTCATCATCCACAATCAACTCACTTTATAAAGTACTCAAAAACTTCTGGATGAGGCTGGCTGGAAAAGGAACTTCATGAAATGGGCTGCTGTGAAACTAGGTGTTAACCTTTTCACAAGATGATGATGATGCCTATAGCATCATCCAGAATCTGACAACTGTGAAATCCAGAAAGTGTAGGTATGTTCGCTCACACTCCAACTCAGGCTGGGTGAGTGGGGAGGTACCTTCCAAAACTGACAGGCTTAATACTCTGTGCAGCACAATCCCTCAATTAGAGTGAATGTCACTTCACCCATAACCTAACCAAGAAATACTAAAACCCCTTCCCAATGACAAATATAGCATTATCAACCGGCCAGGGGGTGAAATTTGCACAACGCATACTAAGTCAGCAGCCAATGAGGGGATTGGCTGAGCACAGGCTGACTCAACAAAAGGGTTAATATTGCCAGATAATAAAAGCTAATAACTAAAACATGCAAAGGTTGAACAGTTCCAATAGATATATGAAAATTTTATGATGTTGAGCAAAGAGGAAAGACCAAATTACAGCAATACAAAATTATGGCCTGGCTTTCGACATTATTCACCTCTGGAAAAAAAATCATATATATATATATATATATATATATATATATATATATATATATATATATGTATATACATAACTTCATTTTTTGCTTTTCAGCTAAATGCTGGTTTATGGGCCCCTCTCACTGAGGGGGCGAATCTTCAGTAAGAAGTTACAAGATTAGAGCATGGTTTTAAACTTAGAGACAAGCTTTACAACACATTAAATAATTCTGTGCCAATCCTATCTGGTCCCAAAAAATAAGTTTGGGCTTCATGGGTGCCACTTTCTATAAAGGTTTCTATTGACAAACAAGAAAATATTATCAAATTTTGTTTCTGAATCCTTTTGCTACACAAAACTTCAGGTACATGTTTTTTGAGAAAAATGTGCTAGTTTGTACAGGATGATGCTACTATGTTACCATCACATCTCATCATAGTTATCCTGTCACAGAACAATTATAGGCTGAATGCCCACCTTCAATAAAAGGTAACTGCAAACACTCATCTCCAAATTATCTTTATACAAACTTAAAAAGTAAAGACTTCTTTTAAAATAATTTCAATCAAATTATTGACCACATATAATCAACACAAAAGATGTGCTGTGCTTTTATCCCTGTCAACAGATACAGAATATAATGAAGATTCTGCGTTATTTCTTTAATAAAATCTTTTTATCCATTAATGAAAAAATATATATCAATAAGTTTATGTAAGTATACATGTTATACAACCAAAACTAAATTGAACATTTCTATACATATGCTTCTTTAAGGTGAGGACAATCAAGCACTTCAATAATTTCATACTGAACATACAACAAAAAGTTCAGATTTATACAAGCCAATTTTTAACTGTCTTCTGTCTTCATATCAGGGGTTTGAGACCGAGATCGGCTGCAGGATTTCTCTTTAAGAGGAGACTTGCTGTGACTGCGTGACTGTGACCTGTGATTAAAGAATCAGTTTGTTAATGAGTGAAAATTTTTGGTTCCAAAATTTACAAATCCTTTTTCAGTATATGTATGTTACACTACTTCCACCTCTCATAACCAACTTTTACTTACATCAATTGGTCTCCCTTCTTTACACTCACAATTCCTCCTTCCTTAGCTCTCACTCTCACACTAACCCATGACTATACCCCTTAGAAATTCCCAATTCATTCTTACCCAAGCCCTGAACTTTGTTTCACTTGGAGCAAGAACACTAAAACACACTAGGTTTCTTTCCTCAAGCACACTCACCTATCTCTCCATTCTTCTCATGTAGTTTGCATCCAAAGACGCTCCTTTTCTCAAGCACACTTACCTATCTCTCCATTCTTATTTAGTTTACATCCAAAGACATTCAGAGACCCTAGCATGAGCATTTAAGAAGGATGAGCACTTCTTGCTTGGCTCCTTTCGTTCCAACTTTCAGAAACTGAAATACAAGAGGAGGAGGGTTTCCACCCCTTTTAGTCACCTTCTACAACACAAAAGTATTTTTCCTCTATTCCCAAGGATCTTAAAAGTATGTGCATTTGAATTCTGAGTGCTTCTGGACTTTGGATTATGGACTGGAGATCTACCTGCAAATACATGAGAAAGAAAACAGACCATTCCCAATTATTCCTTGTCAAAAGTGTACGGTATTTGGATTACAGTTAATTCTGAATTCATATCTAATCTTCAGAAAAACGATGCCATAATTTTGACATTTACTAACAAAAAACATGGCTAAAATTTCTGGCAATGGTACAAACAACATGCTGTTTTGACAGAAACATACAAATTAGCAGTATATACTACTATATTAGTGTAACACAACCACTATGAAAATATTCATTACAATGTTCACCACTTAAGACATAATATATGTCGACACAGTGTTACTGCAGTTCAACAAGTACGTATCTTTACATTACTAAATGTTCACCATTAAATACCTAATGTATTTCAACTGCAATTAAACCTATATGTAACTTTACATCACTTAATGTTTAATTCATCACCATCAAATGTATTATATATAAACCATAAAATTTTCTGTGCTACGTTGATACATTTTCCTCGAGTGCTTATTCAAAGCATACAAATATTCAGTCCCACCTTGATCATAATAAGCTCTCTTGTGACTAATTAACTAGTTATGACCTCCCAATTATTAATTCAACTGAATATTTTCAGATGAATGGCTGCCTGGATCATATAAACTGTTCCTTATTTATTATCTATTTACCTGGATCTGGTTTTCTCCTTAGACTGAGAACGTGAAGGAGATTTGGATCTGGATTTGGATCTTGACTTAGATCTGGACCTGGACTTTGAGTGTGAGCGAGACTGCAATCGAGAACGGGAGCGGGACTTTGAGTTGGACTTAGAGCGTGACTTTTTCATTCGCCCATTTCTGGTGAAGGAAAATCATCAGCATGAAGTCAAAAATTCGGAGCCGTGACAATCAAACATAAAATATAAGGTAAGGTCAATGGTTAATTATGAAACTATGATATGTGCACACAGAGAACATTGTATAGTATGCATAATGAACAGAACAAATATGGAAGGAAAAGATAATGAGGTAAACAAAAATGATGGAATTCATGGAATACAAGAAAGTAAAAATGAGGATAAGGAATACTGAGCAATTGGGTGTCAATAAGAAACAAACAAAGGAAACAACAATGAGCCCAGTGAAAAGTACAATAAAAATGCAGGAGAAACAAAAGGACAGACGTAAACTACTAACAGAGAATCAAACTCATACGATAACATGAAACCTAAAGAGAATGAAGAAAGTGAAAAGTAACCAAGAGCTGAGGCAAGAGAAATGAATATAAGCAAAAATACCGAACAGGCAAGTGCAAATACTTTGATGAATTCCTGTATAATCATCACAAAATGAGTGTGAAAGCAATCCTCTTTAGAAACTTCATTGTCATAGGATGTTACGATAAAGAGGAGTGTAGGTATACTCAAGCTAAAATATCCTACAGACTTAACAAATATCATGTTAATGGCTGTAGTTGTGAGAGTAGATCCACACATCCACAAGGTCTAATGGAGACAAAATTTGCTATTAACAAGTGATATTCTAAGAATGTATAGGGAATAAGTGTGGATTTTAAGAAATCCAATAATAGAAAAGAATGAGTAATAGTTGGTAAGAAGTGAACGACCAGGGAGGTATATTATCAGCACTAACCACCTGAGTATTGGGAGAGTTAGTGGTTGTCCAGCTGCACTCTGACTCAGATGGCTGTCTTGTCTTTTTCTTTCTGCCTTGCCCACACGTGGGCCTCTGGCATTCTGTCCACTTATGTATAATCTCTTCTCGTCATACATAACACTTGACAACACTTAATTCACACAGCTCATTCTTGCACTCCCTTTTGGCAAATTGGCAGGAGCAATAGAAAGTGGTAGTAGGAACATTTAAGTAACAGCATTCGGTAGGAACATTACTAAGTAGTAGTCAGTAAGAACATTAGGTAGGAGTTTTTGTTAGGAATACCCTTTGCCAGTGCCCTGTTAAGGGTGAGTCAGCAAAGGCTAAAAAGCAGCGCTGGAGTTCACTAGTTATGGAGAGATTATTGCCATGTCGACCCCCTTGAGGGAGTTCCAGCTGGGAACAAGCATCAGAGATATAGAGAGATAGACAGACTGAATTACGCTTCAAGAATCAAAAATTAGAATAATGAAACACCATGAAGAAAAAGGAACATGATCAAAGCAGAGAAGGAAACAGAAATGAAAGAAAAGCTGAACTGATTTAGATGCTACATATGAGATCCAAAAAACAAGAGGAAATGATGAAGAAAAAAAATCCACATAATATATCAACATGCATAAATGGTCAGACTACATATATGAATAACATACACCAGCACCAAACAGGATATCATAATGAAGAAATAGCAAGAATAGAAAATTAGAGACAGCATCAAAAAGATCAAAATGGAATAAATGGCAAAATAACTATAAAGCATATTTCTTTTTTCTTTCATACCATTCGCCATTTCCCGCGTTAGCAAGGTAGCGTTTAAAACAGAGGACTGGACCTTTGAGGGAATATCCTCACCTGGCCCCCTTCTCTGTTCCTTTTTTTGGAAAAAAAAAAAAGGGGAGGATTTCCAGCCCCTCGCTCCCTTCCCTTTTAGTTGCCTTCTACGACACACAGGGAATACGTGGGAAGTATTCTTTCTCCCCTATCCCCAAGGATAAAACCATAATATGTATACAGTTATTCATCAAACCACTGGACCCCTTTTCCAATAAAAAACCTAAAGGGAAAATCACACCTTAAATGGAAATAGAATACTTGAAAAAATAAGTAACAGGAATAAGATAAAGAGAACCCTTATGAAAACTGGAATCTAACTAGGAATGTGTAAATAATAGTACAAATCATGGACAAGAACCCAAGAGTATCTAAGTCAAAAAGAAACAAAGCAATAAAACAAGAAATCTGAGATCAGACCTTTTAAAGTGGGAGAAAGATATGAATGTTACCCCCAGGAAAATATGCAAAATGGTAACTGACCAACAAGAGTATTATTCATAGAAATAGTAAGAAATCTTTTTTAACCACTATAATGGAAATGCAAATAACTATTGAGGTACCAAGAAAATGAGTTTTGAAAAACTTTTTTTCTCTGGGATGGTGTCTCGTGAGCTTTGAGAGAATCTCCATGATCTCTCTATGGTTTTGAGACCTTTAACCTTCCACCTCTAGCTGAGGTTAATGCCTCTCATGCTGCACTATCCACCATTCAGTGGTCATGGCCCATCTCACTCTGGGTATGCTCCCTTTCAATCAGCAGTCAACATCCTGCAATGAGGTCATTGTCCCATGAAGACCATACTGGATGATCACCTCGTAACTCATCACAACATGGATGTCACCCCTAAGGTGGCTATCATCCATCAACAGAAAGAACAATCAGCAAATTTACTTTCAGGACATCACCTTGGAGAGAAAAATGCCTCATTCCTCAAAACTCATTTTTCTCCCACAAGTCAGTTTGCCCCACAAGCAATTAGGTCATGACAACATGGAGGAGGAGTTGGAAAGTTAGAGATAAACTTTTAAACTAGGAAAGAAGATGACTACAAACCTACCTTGTGATTAATTTGTGGCAAATCAATTCTCTGCCTTACAAGAGGTAAGCCTAAAGCCTATGAGACTGAACCTTAGCATCTAAGCCAAACTATCACTGACAAATGTATTGAGGAACGTTAAAGACCTAAGTAAAACTCCCTTAGGATATTTCTTCTCCGAAAAGTTAGCTTAGAGTACCCCTCTACATCATGGCTCTGACATACAGGTCAGGTTGAGCCAATAAAGCCCAAGTTTCAAATGAAATGAAATGTTCCCACTGAAAGGGGTTTCAAACTGCCTGGTAGACCTAAAAAGGGGTACTTGCTATTATCTAAAGATCTCAAGGTATTCTCAGATTTCTAACTGGACATATGGCATGAATTTCCTCAAAAGTAGTACTTGCTGTTATCTAAAGATCTCAAGATACTCTCAGATTTGTAACTGGACATACGGCATGAGTTTCCTCAAAAGTAGTCCTTAAAGAATGAATATACAGGTATTCTAAAGAAAAAGCTTTAGAATACCCAAAAGAATCTGAATCTTTAAACTCTTAATGCCTCCAGACAGATATTTACACATCAAGCTTCACACCTTAATTTCAAGGCCATGCATCAAACCTGGACCATGAGGACCAGGCAGAAAATCCATCATGTAAATTTCAAAACCAATCATTTTGACACAACTCCTGACCCCAGATTGAGGGAGTCTGAGTACTCGTAGAATCAGCTGAGGGGAATCATACATGAAGTTCTGGCATATAGAATGTATCGATCATTTGGGACTGCCAGAGTCATTAAACCCCTTTACAAAAGAAAAGATATAAACATTCTCTCCTGAAGATTTAGTTAAGGAAAGAAGTCAATTTGGTTCTAAAAATTACAAATCATAATCAGAACAAGTGAAGCCAATGCCAGTCATCAAAAACTGGAGACACTAGATGACAAAGGGATATCTGTTTCTGGGAGAAAATATCTACCTAAAGGTTAACCCTATATGAAAAGATCCAGTTACATGCCTCTCTCCCTAAAAACATTTCTGTTGTCATGGACACCAACCTAAATTGGGCATCAGTCCATACACTGCATAATCCATAGAAAAAAATAAAAATTTCACACCCTGGATCTAAGACATTCTGGGAAATGGAGAAACCCTCTATACTATTCTATGCCTCAAGTTAGGAATCACTTCCCAGTGCTTCATATCAGGTTTAATGGTTCCTGCCCTCATTTGAATTCCCAGCAGATGTAGGATTCCATCTATTATCCACAGATGTCACTAACAACCTAAAAACATAGCTGGAAAATGATCTTGCATCATAGTTATCCTTAATTGTATCATCAGTGAAGGGAGCCAGATTTACATGGCCACTATTAAAGTCAATTCATATCAAAAGAAAAAATTCCTTTGAACTGACATTCATATTCTTTATGAAAAGTTTATCTTCATCTGTTAAAAATGTTCTTTCATACTTGTTCAATGTTTTCTGCATAAGTGAAGTAGCACCAAGAACAGATAAATAAATGGATACATTAGATCACATTCATTCTCTAGTTATTATGTGCAATGCACTGAAACCATACCCAGGCCCCAAAGACCTTTCCATGGTTTCCCCTGGCCACTTCAAATACCCTGGTTCAATCCACTTACAGCATGTCGACCACTGTATACCACATCATACAGATTACCTCTTACACATCTTCCACCCTGCTGCAAGTTCAGGCCTTGATGGTTCAAAATCTCTCTCATGCATCCTTTCATCACTTTGGTTTTCCTATTCCCCTTGACCATTCCATTTCTAACACATATGTCCTCTTTGTCAACCTCACCTCACTCTTCCTCTCCATATGTCCAAACCATTTAACCATTTCATCACCTTCTACAGCTCTATTCATAATCCAGAAATGTCATTAGTCCATTAACTGCTGTCCTAACTATTCCAAAGGAAAAACAGTTCACTGCATTAAGAATTGGTCAAGATACAAGATACTCAATGTTTTTAACCCTGTTCAAAAAGCAGTTTCTATGAAAATGAAAAACACTTCCTAGGACTAAACTAAAAAAGCTTTTTGTTTACTAAACAATATTCTGCATAAGTGAAGAATATTGTGTTAGACAAACAATGTATGGAGGCCAGTCTGACTGGTGCTAACCCTAATTAACACTAAACTTAAGCTTGAATCAATGTTTCTCTGGAATGTCCTTATTCTAATCCCTACTTCTGTGTATTCTCCTATTTTGAGCCTAAATACTAAATACCTCAGACAAAAAAGTAAACAATCCAACTCAGGTTAGAGGGAGGTAACATTGAATATATGTAATACTTTCATACAGTACAGAGTATCTATAAATAACTCACACACATGTACACACAACATCCAAAGAAAATCATAGAGGGATACTTATCCTCAGCAGAGTGGAAGAATACAAACAAAAAGAAAAGCTTGCAGACCCAACACATCTGAGGATCCAAAGATCTATGAGGTGACCAGTGTGACCCACTAGTCATCAAGCTGGCAGGATGACATCATCATTGAATGGAGGATGTTGACTGGCAAAGGGAGGACTCAAACCAAGCTGAAGGCTGCAACTACTGAAAGGTGGTTACTAAAGAGTGAGAGGTGTAAGCCACACCAGGAAGCAGGAGATTACAGGGTTCTAAACCCTGTGGATCTTAAGAGAATTTCTTACAGCTTGTGGGACACAATGACCCTGGAGATAAAAATGTGACTCCCAAGTGATTTGGAGAGGGAATTGGTAACAAGAACACAGGAAATGTTTTGATGAAAAAAGAAAGATTGAAAAAATGTCGGTATGAAGTAATGAAGGTGACAGTAACAAGGGACGGTTCTACTTGTGCACAAAAATGTTCTATACACATTAGGCATTATTTGTTTGATAAAAGTTGGTGAACAAGTACTTCTCCCAATTACACTTCCAGGAATGAACATTCTTAAAATAAGGCATAACATGTTTATTGTTAAGCAACTTAAAGCGGTGGTACAGTAAAAGAGCTGACCTTGAATGTGAACGACTCTGTGAACGAGAAGGTGAGTGGGAACGTGATCGGGAGCGGGAATGAGATCGTGATCGGGACCTGGACTGAGAACGTGACCTTGATCGGCTCTGGGAACGAGACCTGAAAATTCATTGATAAAATGTCACTTGTAAGCTTGGTATAATACTTCTACATAATTAAGGAATTTTCAATACATGATCTTAATATATTCTATAAATTCTGAAACAATTTCACAGTTATCAGCACCACTAAATATAACATCAAATAAAAAAAAAATCATTGACTTTACCTTGAGTAAGAACGAGACCTAGACCGTGATCTTGAGGATGATCGTGAGTGTGATTTACGAGATCGTCTGGAGTCGTTTATCAAGCGAATCCGTCGACCATGAAGCTCCTTACCATCTAACTTATTTATAGCCTGCTTCATATCAGTGTAAGTGGCAAATTCTACAACACTGCCAAGAGAGATAATCAAAATCAGTTGCAGTCCTTAACATAAAAATCCAACTGATATTTTATCTATCTATCCGTTACCTTCAACTAATTCCAGTTTCAACAAGCTGGATCAAGTACATACAACCTCTTAGTTCACTTATACACATCTGCTTATGTCTATTGTGTTCACAAGACCATGAGATCTCACACTAAGTGCTTAATAATTTTTCACTCCACTTTAAGACACAGAATTACTCAGCCATGATCAAATATCACTCCTTTGGCTTCCTTAAAGGATATAAATCTTGCCCTGAGCAACTAAGATCTTCCAATAATTTCTTCACACCACACACCCCTATCTCAAATTATTCTAAGGAAGTTATCCATCTCTACTCTAATACCTTTTTCTCTGACCTAACTGTTCCTAGAAACACCATGGTCTCCATCCAGTCAGCCAAGAACTCTAATAATTGCAAGCTTCTTGCACATATTAAAAATCTTCCCATTAACCAGATTTTTCAGAACATTTCCCATTCTTCTTTCTTGCATAATTCTCGCCTAAACTTATGTTTTCTGTCAACCATTCCTGCAGATCACCTCTTCCAAATACCTAAACCTTAAATTCTCAACTTCAGTATTACAATTACCATCCTACCCAAGTGCATAAATTTGGTCTGTAAGTCCTCTTCACTTTTCATAATCCCCATGTCCTTCATAAGGGTAAAAGGTCACTATTAATTTCAGCACACCTACCCATAATCAACTCCTTAATTCTTATCACTTATTCCATTTGTCTTTATATTGTCTTCATCCAATCATACACAAATGACCTTTTCTCCAAGCTGTTCTACACAAACTCTCAACATCCATCTAACAGCAACTCACCTCCACTCTTTACCATCCCACTCACAATTCCATCAACACCACAAGCTTTTACATATTTTGAGTGTATTCTTGTACTATTTTTCTCACAACCTTTGTACTGTCTTCCTCCCTTAAATACTTATTCTGCATTCTTCTGATCCCTCTCTGTTCTGACCAACATATCATATCTACATTCAGTTCTTTAACCATTTGGCTGTGATGCTCCACTCAAGTCTAAGTACAAATCACTGCAAAATGCTTAATAGCCTCTAAGTATATTCTAAAACAAAGTACATAACAAATGCACTGAGTCTTTACCCTTCATTTCTTCTATGCTTATGGGCATCAGCATAGGTAACTTCCCCTGCTTGTCGCATGAAGTCTTTAAGATCCTGCCAATGGGAAATCTACGTTAGACTCTATTGCACACATATGGAAACACACACAAAGAAGAAAAAAGTAAAGTGTGCTCTTCCTACACAAGATATCTAAAGTCCTATATAATTAATTCTACAAGAACAGAACATTTCTAGATAACACTATACTGAAAATTATTAAGAGAACCTTCATGTACTTAAAATGCTTACATATGTGTAGTCAAATCAATAATGTTATTTACAACAAAGGGAAAAAAAGGCACACCACAAATATATATCTAACCCTAACTTCAAGGTTAAGACAGAGTACACTAAGTATTTAGGACTCATATGAGGTCTAGTTATGCTCCTGAAATGAAGAGGCACACACATAACACCACAATGAAAGGCATTCAGATCATGAAGGAATTATGCCACATTACTTCTCTTAAATGAATGCCAGACTGACAACATTTAAAGGCAATTTTCATAATTCCAACTCTAGGAATGCTACATACTTTTAAGGCCAATTCAGCAGTCCAGTCTGGTACCCTGATTTACCTGTCCTGGTTATGGGGATCAGTAATTCAAGGGAAATGCGGAGTCGTTACTCAACAGCGCGAGGTCGCCTGCACCCACTACCGCGAGGCCAACCTCCGACAGCAACAGGCCAACATCTGCCATCTCTTGGCCCCAGCAAAGGGCCACCCCTAAGATGCAATAAACCCTTGTGGAGGGGGGCTCACCCCACCCTCCACCAGAGCTACAGGTACACAGGTGATGTGCAGAGCAGCAACAACAGCCTCAGTACAAGGCCGTACAGAAGACAGTCAATCTAGGAAATATCTCATTTTGTGTGGTCAGGTAAGGAAAGGCTGGCTTGAGCTGGCTCGCGTGTTCCAACTGAGGATGGTCCTAGGATCTGGCCAGCACGACACTGCGCGTCCATCCTCCTCCATCAAGCCTCAAGCTACGACCTCTCGTTCTCTCTCTTACGTTGTCTTAAAAAGACATTTCATGATTAGCAGCATCTTTAGAAGGCTACTAATGAAGAGTATGTCTATGTGACCCCTTACACAACACTGGCTGCAAACTTCACAATGTCTGAATG
The DNA here is from genome assembly GCF_036320965.1 of Panulirus ornatus. Lineage (NCBI taxonomy): Eukaryota > Metazoa > Arthropoda > Malacostraca > Decapoda > Palinuridae > Panulirus > Panulirus ornatus. Next base: position 10,164,754 of record NC_092252.1, on the reverse strand, counting down.
CATTACTCTATAATTTGATTACCAAATTTATTTCTTACAGTGACAGGATACATTTTTGCCTAATGGGTTTTACCATGTTAAATCAGCCTATGTGGTTACTTGAAACTCTAAATAATAAGGAACTATAGTTTAAAAATTTCTCC